>NC_141551.1:75795000-76000000 GCF_021556685.1 Rattus norvegicus
AGAACTGAGCAGGCCTCAGCTTCACGGAATGAAAACAAGCCCTGGGGAAAGTCTCGGAGGGGAAGCCGGCAAGCAGCCTTCAGGAGCCCACCGCCTTGGGTAAGAGGCGCCGAAAAAGGAGAGGAAAGAGGGAGGGGTGAATCAAATAGAGGAAAAAATGACATTTAGAAAAACAAATGAAATCTGAGAGTCAGTTCTTACAGGATGTGGCCCCAAGAGGCTATCCATGATCCACGACAGCTACCCCGTGTGCATACAGGCAGTACTAAGTGACACGTGGGACATGTTAAAAAACGGACAAAACTGAGGAGGGGAATGGTTAAAGACAGAGGAGACACTGGGGGCAAGGGACTGGGGGGGTGGACTTGATGAAGGCACATTATATGTGTGTGTGAAATTGCCAAACAATAAAAATATCCCCACCTTTGGTGGAATCCCTCAGTCTGTGCATCAGGAAGATAAGTTCAGAGCTCCTTACGGGTGTAGCTCGCATTAACTGTCTAGGACGGGCTTCAAGGGTGCTTTGAAAGCCAAGGGAGAGGCCACTGCTAAACACTCAAGGGTTCCTCTTTAGGGCAAATTGCCAGTGCTCCACCAGATGCCTTGTGGCCAGCAGGTGGGGGGATGGCGCTCACCGCACAGAGAGATGCTGCTTCGTTGTGATCAAAGAAAGGGGAGTTGTGGAAATAGGTCAGTGTACAAGTTGTCTGTGATGGTCACAAATTAATGTGTTTTAAAGACCCAGGCTTGCAAGCTTTATGATGATTGAAATAGCAAGTGTAATTCTATGTGGTTTTGTTTTGATTGGAAAGCATTCTGACTGAGCAGGTCTGGGAGGACTGTTCGTGAACTTTGTCACATAAAATTGAGGACCTGAGTTCAGTCCCCAGCACTCCCATAAAAAGCCAGGAATAGAGGTGAGTGCTTTTAACCCCAGGTCTGAGAAGACTGAGACAGGTTGATCTTTGGGGCTCAATGCAGCCAACCTAGATAAACTGGAGAGCCCTAGGTCCCAGTAAGAGACCTCATCCCAAAATACAAGATGGATGGCTCTGAGGTTGACCTCTGGCTTCCACACATATGTACACATGTGCACATGCATAAAACACATACACTAACACTAACAGATGGTAAAGACAATGTCAGCCCAGATATGGAAACATAAGAACCTCACACATGGTGGGGACACTGAAGAGTCTGCAGTGACCCCCAAGATCAGTTAGAGTCAGGGCTGGAGAGGTGGCTCAGTGGTTAAGAGCACTGACTGCTCTCCCAGAGGTCCTGAGTTCAATTCCCAGCAACCACAGGGTGGCTTGAAACCATCTGCGATGGGTTTCTATGCCCTCTACTGGTGTGTCTGAGGACAGCAACAGTGTGCTCATATACATAAAATAAATAAATCTTTAAGAAAATAATGATCAGGTAGAGTCACTTTACCACACGACTCAGTGTTTCACTCCTACATAAGTACTCGAGAGGAATGAAAACATACAGGCTTGTGCAGTGTTGTTCAAAACAGCCAAAGGATCAATCCAACTGAAGTGCTACCAAGTGGTGAGTGAGGAACCAGAGCCTGGTACATTCTGGAGACAAAAGCCATGAAGTATTACTACCACCCAAACAAAACTTGAACACGGTATGCCAGACGTTTAAAGCTACATAGAAAACGTCACATAGAGGGAACCCTCTGAGGTGAAGTGTCCACGGCAAGCTCACTCACAGAGACAGAAGGTTAGTGGCCACCGAGTGGAGAAGAGGTACAGAGCATGAGCATTTAGTAGGCTTTCCCCCGGCATGATGAAGACGGCCCCAGACTACAGTGCTGACGGCTCCACAACGTTGTTAATGGGAATTTTAAGAACCCGCTGAACTGTATACTTTGAAATGATCAAAATGGTATAATGTGTGATTTTTATCCCAGGTGGGTCCAGGTGAAATCTGGTACTGTCCACGGGAATAGTGTGTAAGCCCTGACAGTCACTTCCTTTGGTGGTCAACACGACAGCCTTCCCTTGGTGCTAACAGTTTGTTTCCCTGAGCGCCGCCCAGGAAAACAAACTTTTTACTAAGACAACCCAGGAATTAAAAACGTACATGCCCTGGTGGGGATTCAGCGTGTGGTTCTGTGGGACCAGGTATGAGTCACCTGATGCACCACAGGAAATGTGACAAGCAGAGGGAAACCCACGGAGAGAAGGCTGACGACGTGTGCTTCACACGCTATGACGCTTCACCTTGATTATCAACCTGACGGGATGTGGAACCACGCCGGAGTCACAGCTCTAGGTGTATCTGCATGGGAGACTCCAGAGGGCTTTCACTGAAAGGGGGAGCATGGTTCCATGGGCTAGCATCTCGGATCGATTTAAAAGGAGCGCACTAAACAGAACCAAAATTCATCTCTGCTCCCTGACCGTGGACATCATGCACAGCGGTTTGAGTGAGAACGGCCCCCACGGGCTCATGGATGTGAATGCTGGGTCACCAGGGAGTGGCACTACTTGAAAGGATTAGGAGGCGTGCCCTTGTTGGAGGAAGTGTGTCACTGGGGGTGGGCTTTGAGGGTTCAACCAGCCCAGAGTCTTTCTCTTCTTGCTGCCTTCAGACCTGATGTAGAACTCCCAGCTATGTCTCCAGCAGCATATCTACCTGTGTGCTGCCATACTTCTGCTATGACAGTGAACTAAACTTCCGAAACTGCGAGCCAGCCCCCATTTGAATGCTCTCTGATGTAAGAGTCACTGTGGTCATGGTGTCTTTCATAGCAATAGACCAAGACATCCTGTGACCAGGATCTTCACATTCCTACCAGAACAAGCTGTGCCCTTTAACTGTGAGCCGAACCAATTCCTTCTCTCTTAAACTACCTTTGTCATACGCTTTGTCACAGAAAAAGGAAGGAAGGAAGGAAGGAAGGAAGGAAGGAAGGAAGGAAGGAAGGAAAGAAGGAAGGGAGGAAGGAAGGAAGGAAGGAAGTGTCCATGATTTCCAGTAAGTTCTATGTGCCAACGAGGAATTGAGAAGCATCTTCTGAACATGAGAAGTCACTTTAGTGTGACTGTGTCACAGAGGGAAGGGGACCTTCCAACAGTCGTCTAGAGTGAGTGTGTTGCAGCCTCCAAGAGCTCAGTCCTTGGGACGCTCAAGGCCACTGCCAAGTTCCTGTCCCAGGACATACTCATTTTTATCTCCCTGTGCCACGAGACACCAGGACTCTCACGATAGCTTGTTCTACACTTCAAGGACAGTGTACCAGAGAGGTAGAGCATAGCTGGGGAGCTTCCCAGAGCAGGGCAGTGGCCAACAACGTTGAGGAATCTGGAAAGGCTGGGGCTGGGTGGTCTGATTGACTCAACAGCCATCTGCTGTGGAGACTCAGCAGGGTGCCGGGTTCTGTTTGGAGACAGAGCTTACTAACAAGCAGGAAGATGAGAGGCGGAGGAGGAAGGACAACTGTCCTGATTGGCCCAGCAAGGGCAGCATCTGAAGCCAGCACTTGGTTTTGTATACAGCCCTGCCCACCTGCTGTGTCCTTGAGGACCGGATTTGTCCTAGGTTGTAGATAAGGCTCTCTGAAGGCACCACAATGCCCTGGCAAATGTGTGTCAGCATCTCATCCTGTCCATCACCTTAATTCCAGAACTAAAGAACAGCCACTCCAGCCCTGCCGAGCTTCCCTGTCAGATACTCCGGAACCTGAGTTTGCAAAGCCCTGTAGAGCGTGTGCAGTTCGTTTCCCCTACCTGTCCGAATCAGAGACAAGTCCACATGTCTACCGGGAAAGGGAGGGGACTCCTGCTCCCTTCTATGGGGACATCGCATCTCCAGAGAGGCCCTGCCTCTCTGCCTGCCTTCTGCCCGAGTGTCTTCCGCCCCCGTCTTCCTCTGCCGTGGCGGGATGGCCTGGTTCCTTCTGTCACCGAAGGCAAGTCCAAGTGTTCATATGGAAGGATGAGTAATGAGTGTAACTGGGTAAGCACTGAGGAACTTCTGCTGGGGTGAGCTTTCTTCCCCCAGAATCTTCTTCTTAAAACACGAACAGTAATTATATGTTATACGTGTTTTTAAGACAACTTCCTTTTGAGTTAAGATTGTAGCGTTGAAAGCTCTGAGAGCTCTGGAGATCTTGCCCCACCCTTTGCATGGAACAGAGCAGGCGGCTACAGGTTCTGCAATCATAGAGGAAACCTGACGTGACAGCTCTGTGGGAGAAACAGAAAGACAACTCCATCTAAGGTATTCAGTCAAGGCAAAGAGGCCTCCCTTCTGGGGGATGAAAATCACTCCGTGCCCTCCACCGGAGCAAAACCAAACACTTAGTAACGGGAAGGTCTTCCATCAGAGCAAAACCAAACAGGTAGGAACAGGGAGGCCTTTCGGGAAGACAGAACCACGGGCCAAACTCCACCAGGGACATGGTCGGAGTATAAAAAGGCAGGTCGCTATCTCCTCACAGCACGAAGGGAAGAGTTAAAGAGTGACCTTCGCAGCCACAACAGTGACAAAAGGAAAATCGACCCACGAAGAAGGCTATGTGATTTCTCTGGTTCAAGTTTTAAAAAACAAAACAACAACAACAAAAACAAACAAACAAACAAACAAAACGAGGTTGTAAGTCAAGCACCCATGTAACCCAAGCACACCATGTGAAGCTGGACTTTGTAGCTGTGAAACTCAAAGCTATTAGGCGAACTCCAGCAGAAGGTTACTGGGAGTGGTGACGTCCCTGAGGTATAAGGGGAAATGGAGCACCATTAGTTAGAGATCTCTCCATGACTCTGCCCCAGGATGCTTGGCTGGATCAGGAGTCATGGTGGGCACCACTGTGTTTAGAAGCAAGGAACGAAAAAGAGGTGTCCGTAGGCTGGAAGCCAGCTTGGCACATTTAGCCCTGTTCTGCCTACAAGGTATCCAGGGAGGGGTCCCAAGTCAGAAACAATATGAGTCCTATAGGGAAAAGGTGGGGTCCAGCACTGTTGGGAGCAGAATGATCCCATCCCGAGATGGCGAGTCCTGGGCGCTCTCTCGTCTCTGGCAGGATGCCACAGGCTTCTGCTCGCTTCGCTGTCACCATGTTAAGAGTCTAGCTCTGGCTTTCTTTACTGTCACCCCAGCCTTGAGGACGGCAGATATGATAACCATCCAGGGATATCAGTAATTCTGTGAGGAATGCAGCTGTCACTTGTATGGCAAAAAAAGAAAAAACAAAAAAACAAAAAACAAGAGGGACCAGGGACAGTGAAGGTCACCAAGCCCTGAAAGGAGTGGCCCTGACCCTCTCAAGGGTTGCATCCTATCTGTTGTAGATAGGATGCAAACTTCTCCCGGGAGTGTTTGATCCCTAGTGTGGGCCTGTTCTGGGCAGCTTCTCCTTTGGTTTACTGGGTTCTGCGTCTGCAGTGAATACACTCTGACGGTCCTGGGCTCTCTGGATGGATTCGACAACACGGACATAAAGCGAAGATCAAGTTGGATACAGAATGTTCCGGAGGGAGCTGCGTACTGCAGCTCCAGTATCTCTCAGCGCTGCTGGCGATTAATGGCACATTATCAGAAACATCACTGCTGACATTATCATCTCCCTGGGGCACAGCACTTATGAAAACAGAGAGCGCTTGCTTGAAAGGAGGCCACTGGGAGGGAATATAGTTCCTTGGTGGTAATTAAACATTGCTTATGGGTACCGTGGTGACTTTGAGTCCCCACAAGGCCAGCTTCAACCCAAGGTATCTCAGAACACTTGAAAAATCCAGTTAAAGGTAAGAAGAGACCTATCTCCTCACCTGTTGGCCTCACCTGTAAAAGTGACATTACAGAGTGAATAAAGGACAGCCCAGATGTTCCTCCACTCACAGGGGCTATTTAGGAGTTAAGAGCACTGACTGTTCTTCTAGAGGTCCAGAGTTCAGTTCCCAGCAACCACATGGTGGCTCAAAGCCATCTGTGACAGGGATTCAATGCCCTCTTCTGGTGTCTAAAGACAGCTGTAGTGCATAAATATAATAAATAAATCTTAAAATAAAAGAAAGTCTATTTAGTGGGAGACAACGTGACAGCTCAGCCCCGCCCACCTGAGTGCACTCAGAGATTAGCACCAGCAGTAGTGGGGTGAATTCATCTAACACCACGAAGGCAACAGTTTCATTAGAAAATGTTGGTTACATCAGCTAATTTACTGGGTACCGTGCAGAAGATGAGCAATGGTTGGTTGCAAGAGTCATTCTGAGCAGTTAACTAACATTCAATGCCGTCTCCGTAGAGAGCTTGTCCGAAGTCAAGCATCACCACTGGGGTTATAATCCTGCCTTGTCCTACCAGGCGTGGTTAGACTGTCAACTGGTTGGCTTAAGAAGCACTCCCGTGTGTGTCCCTAAGACTTTGCTTGAGATAGTTAGGTCACAAAGGTGCTAAACTGATCAATGGGTTAATTCCTGATGGGTTTATGAAAGGTTGACATCATCTGAAGGCAGCAACATGTAGAAGGTTGGGCTGAGCTGGAGGAGGTATCACTGGGGGACTGTCCTTGGGGCTGTATCTTGACCTGGTCCCCTCCTGTACTTTTCTGTTTCCTGGCCACCATGTGAGCTATTCTGTTCACATGCACTCACCCACCCATCAACCCACCCACTCCCACACACAGTATCAAACACACACATGAACACACATGCATACACACAGTCTCTCCTTGTCACACACACACAGTATCACACACACACACGCACACACACGCACACACACACACACACAGAGTATCACACATATGCCTACCACACGATTAAAAGCCTCGGGCTACTACTCAGGCTTCTAGTCCAGTGTCTAGCACAGACTGCTGGAGTGGTGTGTAATTTGTTCCCAAGGCCACTTGCTTTATGATTTTGAGAGCAGGGTTGGAGTAGAACTGGCTCCATCTGTGCCTCAGGGGATTGACAGTGCCCTGATCAGAGTATGCTTGGATTCCTCTAATCACTCTCTCTCCTGACTTCAAACAAATCTGAGTGGGACTGAGGAGATGGCTGTCAGTGAGGTTCCTGCCACTCAAGTGTGACCCAATGTTACAACCTCGGACTAAACAATGTTACAGCCTCAGAATAAACAATGTTACAACCTCAGAATAAACAAAAGAGCCAGGAGACACCAGACCCTGGAACTCCATGAAGCTGGTCTAACTGGTCTAGTAAAACTGATGAGCTTCTGATTCAGTGAGAGACTCTGTCTCGAGAAAGAGAGGGAGAGGGAGAGGAGGAAGGGGGAGGGGGAGGGAGAGGAGGGAGAGGGAGAGAGAGAGGGGGAGGGAGACAGACCAATTGATTGACTGGTCCTGGCATGGGTTTTAGAAACCTCAAAGCCAGCTCCCAATAACACACTTCTTCCAACAAGGCCACACTTTTCAATCCTTCTCAAACAGTTCCACTAACCGGAGAACAAGCTTTTAAACATGTGAGCCTATGGGGTCATTCACACACACACACACACACACACACACACACACACACACACACACTGTCACCACCATCAAAACTCCAAGGGAAAAAGAAATGCATAGACAGAGGTTTTTACGCTTAACACCACTGGACAGAATGCTAATCACAAAGTACGTTAGAAGGTTCTCTCATTTAAAGCCCAGAGGAGAAGTATAAAGGCAACGCTAATCTCTAGCTCCCATCCAGACAGAAAAAGTCAAAACTGGGGAGTTAATGATGAAGAGAAATGAGAAGCTGGGCCTGGAAGAGACAAGGCCAGAGATCCAGCAGGGACCCGCACACTGTGAAGAAACACGACGACTCTCTACTCCTAGAGGGAAAAGGAGAAAGACAGAGACACCTCAAAACAAAAACACACGGCCCAAAAACTGATTGCAGAAGCAGGAACCCAGTGGGTGTGGTGAGACACATTAACCAAGGCAGGAGGACCACGCAAGGAGTTCAAGACCACTGTGCGGCACGGTCCCCACTCACTTCAGAAAAGAACAGAGAAACAGGAACCCTGAATGCATCCACAACCAAGGAAAAATGGAAGAAGTAATTAAATATCTATTTTCCTTCTAAAACCATGAAATGATTTTATTGAGAGTTCTACTAAATATCGAAGGATTAGAACAAATCAACCTGGTACGAACACAGATTGCCTTCAGGCGGGAAGAGATGATAGTGGGTTTGCAGAGATGGGGGAGGGGCACTGTCTAGCTGGTGAATCACCCTCTATTTCCGTGTGTCTGTGGGTGCATGCATATTTGAGTGCATAGATGAACACATGAGGCTGATATAAGGTGTCGGTCAGGGGCATTGAGGCTGCCACAAGGCTGAGCTCTGTGGAGTTTAAACAGGGCATGCCTGGGGACTTACCCTCCGACACACAGCACAGACTGGCACTCCACTCAAAACACCCAACAAAGACAGTGATTTGTACAATCTCTGAACATAGACCCAGGAGCTCAGGAAGGACCCTGAGAGAAATGTACCCTGGCACATGGGGTCCAGGAAGAGGTACTAGCATCTTTGATAGGCTGGAGTGACACTTGTGTTGTGAGGACTATCAAAGGAAGGAGGATGGGGAGGATATGAGACAAGTAAGCTATGTCAGAGCAAGGAAGAACCAGAGGCAAGTAAGGGTTCCCTTTGTACTAAAGAGACCTGTTCCTTGTTTGCTAAAGATAGCCCAGTGGCTTCCAGAGCCCGTTCATGTGGAACCCACGGCTAGCCCTACTTCCCAGGAGACGTGTGAAGACTTCCATAGGCATTTGTGTTGACCGCTGTAGAAGTGCTTCTCAAACCAAGTGATAGTCAAGGAAGCTGGTCCACCTTTGTCACTCCCAGATTGGATACAGACAACATCCGACACAAAGAGTCACGGTGCCAAGGGCTAGGACACACTCGGTCTCATCAAGTGAACGACTTTGAAAATAGCCGTACCAGGAATGACTGAGCCTGGGGCAGGCTCCGATGTCAGAGGTCCTATCACACCAAGCTGTAACACTCCAAAGCGGGGAGTCTTTGGCCTAAGCTTAAGCTTCAACCATTTAAGGATTCAAAAACTTTTTCCTGCCAAGATGTTATTAGGGTATACCCAGATAAACAAAGCTATGTGTGTTCATGTGTGCATACATGCACTTGTGTGTGAGTGTATGTGGAGGCCAGGGGTCAACAGTCACTTTTCAGGTACTGTCTGCTTTGTTTCTTGGAACAGGGTCTGGAGAGATCAAGCAGGCTGTGCTATTGGCCAGTGAGCCCCAGAGGTCTGCTTGTCCCTGCCTTCACAGCTCTGGGGTTGTAAGAATGTGCCATTATGGTTGGCTTTTTATATGGGTTCTGGGTGATTGAAGTCAGTCTTCATACTGTGTGTGTTGAGCGCCTGAGTGACTGGACCATCTTCCCAGTCTCGTATAAAGTTTCTGATGGGTGCTTCCCCATCTGTGTGGCTCTGGTATTATCACAAATCTGACTCAAGGAGAATGGGTAACATCTGTAGATTCTCAGGGAGACATTCAGGCTCTAACACCAGGCTGGTCAGTTTTACAGGCAGAGAGAAGCTCTGAGAGGCTAGATTCTCACGTGTGTGCAGACCGTGTGTGACCTTGACAAGATTCACTTTCCCTTAATCAACTTTTGAATGACTGCAGCTGATAAATGTTTAAAATTAAAAGGTGTCTGACCGTGACAACCAGGAGGCATTGCTTAACCCTTGCTGAGTCCTTGCCTGGCTATCTTCCTGTTCTACCAAGGAAAACATTATATGAACTGAGGTAACCATTACTTGTGGGTTGAGAAAGGAGCTAAATCATGGTATTTTTATTTATTTGTTTCTCTATTGCTATTGTTTGAGACAGGGTCTCACTATGTTGGAGACTCACAAGTCCAGGCCTATCCTGAACTTGAAACTATCTTCTTGCTTCAGTCCCTCGAGTGCTGGTGTTAGAGGCATGTGTCACTGTACCTGGCTTTAAAGTAAATATTTTAAGTAAAATATGACAGGAGAGATGCCTGTTATAAAATGATGAGGCAGAATGTTAATAGGATTCCTGCAATTTCTTTCTGATTGTTAAACTCATATGCGAGTTCAGTCATTTTATTTTGAAATGGGTTTGTTTTCCGTGTCAAAGGGACACAATTACCAAGCGTTAATTATCAGATATACACAAGATTGTGTAATGAGCCAGGCTGAAAACTTGCTAATTAGATCCATTTTTTAGCCGTGATGTTGACATAGGAATTGACAAGTGCTTTTCACTTATGATTTACGGGACACAATCTCCAAATCTATAGATGTGCAGGAACCTGGTGACTAATGGCTCTCATGCACCAGGCAAGGTGCACGCAAGGTTACGGTCATTGCCCTAGAGACATTTAGAACTGTACGTCTTGTGTTCAGATCCTCACAGACTCACATGCAGCCATCAGTATAACACAGATATTCTGCTGCCCCTCATCCCAGTCCTATGGCTGACACCTTCTGAAATCCACTCTCTGTAGCAGGACCCAACAGGTCGCAGCTTGACTGACACGCAGCAGCCAGCTTACCCACATGCGTCTACCCCCAACCCTCAGCTGTATTCCTATCATATCCACCCTCTACCCCCGATGTCGCTAGCCCACTCTCTACGCCACAGTGAAACCATTCTGGGATGCTGAGAAAACAGACTCAGGAGTCTGATTATGTGGGGGTTTGCTCATAATCGCGCACAGCTCCCTGGAGACGATGTGGCCCACTGTGCGCACGGCACCTTTCGCTCCCTGGAGACGATGTGGTCCGCTGTGCGCACGGCACCTTTCGGACATCTAAGAGGCAGGATGAATTACAGTTTGTTCAACCATTCAGAAGCTGCGAACGGCATTCGGCCTATTTTCAGGATTTCGCAATTATGAACAAGGCGGCTATAAACATCCCCGCGTGTCTCCCACCCCCAGCCCAGCTCTGGGAAGAATAGAAGTTTTAAATTTGACCAAAGTCCAATTTATCTTGTTTTTTTTCTCCCTCTAGATTGGCTGACTGTTGCAAGTTTATTTCAGAAAAAGATTGCCAAAGTGTCTTCTAGAGTAGCTGGGCCATTTTGCATCCCAAAAGCACCGTGGGCAAGCTGGGTCCTTGGCACTGCCAGTGCTGAATATCACCGCCGATTTGTGTTGTAACTGAAGAGCGTACTCAAGGGCTCATTTTGCTGCTCTGTCTGTCTCACTGCCTCTCATCTGGGCACTGCGACCACCACTGAGCCCATCCGTGGAGAATCCCACTTAATTTCTTGTGTTTCTCAGCTCTAAAAGGCTCAGTTAGTTTTTATTCACACGGTCTGTTCCTTTGAAGAGACTTAACTCATTCACATAGCCCCCACGCCCACACCTCTGCTTGTTCACAGGGACCACGTCCATAATTGTGGCTTATGTCTCTGTCCAGTAATTCTAGTGCCTGGTCGTCTTGACTGTATATCTCCTGACTGTCCTTCCTTACTCACTTTGAGAGCTTTCCAATTCTTCGTACAGTGGCAGAGTTTTCTGCTGGAATCTGGACACTGCGACCCATGTTCTCAGACTCTGCACTATGGCTAAGTCCTGTTGATTCCAGGCTGCAAGACACTGGACAGCAGCTGGTGACTGGCAGGTAGGTGGAGCCCAGGTTTCCCATGTGGCCTCTACCTACACCCAACGATGGTACTTTATGGTTCAGGGTGGGAGCTTCCCATAGACACCCATGCCTGACAGGGTAGGGATCTGGATGCTTCTCATGAGAAACCCCATTTCCAAGCCCCTGAAATGCATGGGGGGGAAGTGTGCATCTTCCTGTTCTTTAATGGGGTAGACACCAGGCTTCCTGCCCATACCGGCTCCAGCCTGACACAATGTCGGGGTACCCCATCAGACAGGAAGAGGACTCTGGCCTTTCGTTCTCACAACCCACTGACTTCCTCAGCTGCGACTGTCACTGAGACCAACATCTGAGGGAAAGTTTACTTCTCTTAGACTATTGTGGCCAAACAAATTTGGGTTTTGTTCTGTAACTCACAACTTTCTGATTTCTCACTTCCCAAACACAGTACTAACAGCGTGGGTGTTGAAAGAAAAACAACAATTAGAATCTCAATGAAAATTCCCAGCGATGGTAACACAGTCAACAAACGGCAGTGAAGGGACTCAGGTTAGACGTCACGACGTCTTCAACGACTGACTTGAGGAACGCTGAGATACACAGCAGAGGAAATTATAAACCCTGCTTCCTTCAAGTCTGGCGGCTGTGCTAAATGAGGCATTGAAGCGGGCCACCCAGAGCCCCTTACCAAAGCACCTCTGTATCAGCCTGAAGATGTGGCAACTTAAGGAGAGAGAGTATGGGTGGTGTTGGGCAAGGCTCCAAGGAAGATGCCACCCTCATCCTTCCTTGAATGGTCCCACACTGTGTGCAGAAGAGGACTCTACGGTCCATGGATGGAGGACCAGGGATGAGTGGGGAGAGCAGGGTCCAGGCTTAGCCACCTCATGTCTGTCTTTGATTGTCATGCCCACTTCTCTTGCCCACCATATGGGGCATCTGAAAACACCCAGGAAGAGCACACAAAACAAAAGTCGGAGAGACGGGGAAGAAAGGGGGAAGATGCTGAAGGAGAGGTGGTTAAAGTGAGGGGGGCGGGTGAAGAGTGGGTGAGGAGGAGAGGATACAAGGGGAAAGAGGGAGAAAGAAGAAGGGAGGGAGAAGGGAGGGAGGGCAGGGAAGATTAGGAAGGGAGAATGAGTAGATGAGGGTCGGGGGAGGTATGGAGAGGACAGATGTGTGAGGAGAAGCAGAAGGGGAGGGAGGGAGAGATGGAGGGAAGGAGGGAGGGAGGGGTGTGAGGAGAAGCAGAAGGAGAGGGAGGGAGGGAGAGAGGGAGAGAGGGATGTGAAGAGAAGCAGAAGGGGAGGAAGGGAGGGAGGGGTGTGGGGAGAAGCAGAAGGAGAGGGAGGGAGGGAGAGAGGGAGAGAGGGATGTGAAGAGAAGCAGAAGGGGAGGAAGGGAGGGAGGGGTGTGGGGAGAAGCAGAAGGGGAGGGAGGGAGGGAGGGAAGGAGGGAGGGAGAAAGGGAGAGATGGAGGGAAGGAGGGAACGGAAGAAGGCAGGTGAGGAGAGTCCAGTACTGAGCAGAGAGTAGCCTGCAGGGAGAGATTCAGGAAGCAGACTGAAGCGGGCTTGCTTGAGAGGAGCAAGTGGACAACCATTCTTCCCAGCAAGCAGAGGAAATGAGGCCACCTGCCCAGAGTCTCCCTGACCTTCTTCCTGGATGTGAAATTGCTATTCTTCCAGCAGCAACCGGAGGTGACCCAAGGGCATGTCTCCCTGTAGGGGGAAGATGGAAGCCTCACGCTCCAGACTTCGAGAAGCAGCGTCTGGCCCTCGCAAGTTAATCACCTGCCCCCACAAGGCAGGCAGGTGAGAGTGAAGCAGGATGGGGAGGCTTCGAGATCTCTGAAGGATCATGGTGCCCTCCCACACACACCCATAATGCAGGCTTTTAATCTACGAAGCAGTGTTATCTTCAAACACAGCTCCCTCATTGCTACCTTCTCCAGCCCATAACCAGGCATAGCCTTCCCAGAACACCACGGGGGATCCACACTTGACTGCACCCTTAGCTTCTTCCTCTCCGCACTCTATCTTCTACCCTACTGTCATGTAATCTGCCATCTAATGTTGCCTCGGGGCCGTACACGGCAGACCACTGCCCCTTTCCAGACAACTGCCCCTTTCCAGTATCAACAGTCACACTCCTGACCCTGGATTGTGGTCTCCAAGTGGGGGCTCATCCTAGCTGCCCCTTTCCATCTGCTGCCATCTCATGAGGTCTCTGTCAACGCCTCTCAAACCCCTGAAACAATATGACAAAGTCTGTGTTAGTACAGAGCCACCCAGCCTGTGGAGAAGCCAGGAAACAAGCCATTCCTCACAGCAGGTGAGGTCACTCACTGCCTTGGATTCCCCACACTTAGGGCTTTGGGGCCCCACGGAGTTACTCGGAGCTGCATTGGCTCCTGGTTAAGACCCATTTCAGGGACATTGATATCTACCCTGACAGCATTTAAGTGAATCACTGTGGTTTTTGCTTTTACCCAACAATGTCCTCACTGTGCAAATGCGTCTCTCCATGCAGAGTTCTGACAAGACAAATGAAAATGTAACAGCTTTCCAGAACTGGCTCCTCTTCCTTAGCAGTCTGTCCTCCATTAGGAAATTAGACAGGGGGCTGGGGATTTAGCTCAGTGGTAGAGCGCTTGCCTAGCAAGTGCAAGGCCCTGGGTTCGGTCCCCAGCTCCGAAATAGAGAAAGAAAAAGAAAAAGAAATTAGACAGATGTTGGTTGGGGACATCGCACCAGAGAAGGCATGAACCATCTCCCAAAGCTCAGACCCAAAGCCCAGTCTTCCCCATCCTTCTTGTTTCAAGAAAAGCAGACAGCGCTGTGCCCCTGCTCTGAATCCCACCCACCCACAGCGATGGCCTCTCTTACCAGCCCTTCTGCCACACCCTGCTTCTCTCCCAGGCTCTCCCTTCTCCATAGAAACAGGGCCTCCACCCCACCATTGTTACAATTGACTTCCCACCCAGTTCACAGGCCTCATGGGCCAGGCATCTAAGGGTCCTAAACCAAGCAGAATACCCTTCCAGAACCCTCTCTGTGTCGTTCTCTGTTCATTCCACGTGTTCGTTCCTCCATGGCCTTCCTTTTGAAGGTTGCTTTTCATCCCTGGGATTCCCCCACAGACTCACAGGTCCTACCTTGCTGCTCCCTGAACATTCAGCTGGTCCTCCGTTGAGCTTGGTCGGCTCCCTGACTTAGAAAAGTGCTCTGTTCAGCCCGGCTACTGTGGCCACAACAGGATAAGAAGGAAACAGTGTGTCTGTTCTCAGCTGTTTCCAAGACTTTTCACTTCCATGGGAGGATGCAATTCGCTCTCAGTACGATCTGGTTTTCCAGCAAACTCTGTAGCAAAGCAGTCCCTGATGTTTCTCCCCTAACACCAGGAGTTTTTATTAAGCTGCTGTGGCAGTGACATCCTACATGTGACTAGATTGGAATTCATCGGGAGAGCCAGCCACGGTCTCTTCTGCCTTTCATAAGCCACCACGAACAGTCCTCCCCCATGAAGCAACAGACCCCGTGGCAGTGGGGTTGAAGTGGGTGTCAACACAAGGCAAGACCCGGAACCTCATGATTCTGTTTCAGAAACAGTCTACAGAGAGCTATACCATAATGAATCTGATGCCTGACTTTGTCTATTTCAGAAATATAAAATTATTCTACCCTAACACACAGGAAATGATAACCACAAAAAACTGATCAAACACAAAGATGCTCAGAATGGTTTTAATATGAAATGTCCCCCTCTAAACTCATATGCTGAAGGCTTTGTCCCCAATGTTCAAGTACACGTGGGTACATAGACACACACACACACACACACACACACACACACACACACATATGCACATGGACAGAAAGACACATACATACACAGATACATGAATGTGCAGACCCAAGAACTTACACAGACATAACACACAGCTATATAAGCACACACAGACGTGCACATTCACAAGACACACATGCATACATGTCCACACGGACAAATCCAGACATACATGCACACAGAGACAGATATAAACATGGGTGTATATGTACACACAGATATGCACACACACACATGCACACAGAGACAGATATACACATGGGTGTATAAGCACACAGAGATATGTACACAGACAGATGGAAAGTATACGTACATATACATGTGCAAACAAATTCATTTCCATGTGTATGTAGGCCTCTCTGCGTGCCTATATGCCTACAGATTTTAAGAATATTGTGTTCCAAAATAGCAGTACTGCTAATTCTGTTCCAGCACATAGGAAGAGGAGTATAATTGGTGTATTTGTATGCAAATGCACTGTTAAGACCATTTCCCCCTTAGAAGTGGTTATTTATGTCAGCATTTTTTGCTGTGGAGCCCAGAGATGAGGGACTGAGGTCCAGCCCACAGAGCTATCCAGGAGCTGCAGGCAGTTGGAGATAACACTGCCCCTCTCCTCCTACCACCCTGTCGATTTTGAGAGCCCTTCTTCCTTCTCTGGACTGGGCCCTCCCGAGGCTTCACATCTGAGAGTCACAGTCCTCAGCTACCCAGTCCTGGCCTCCTGTTGGACTGAAACCTTCTCTAGGCTGAGACAACTCTCTACCTGGGCATTGTTCAATCTGGGTGCCAAACGGAGAGCAGACTGTCTAGAGGTAGCAATGCTATCAGTGATGGGGAAACTGAGAAGCTGATTTGAAATTCTCCTGGTCCCCGTTCCTACTTGCCTGTGGTGTAAGGAGTGTGTCACTACCATGCCATGTCCTATACCAGAAAGGTATTCAGATGTGTAGGCAAGGCGTGAAGAGAGGGCACTGGGAGCAAATGTGGCCATGCACCGTGACTCAAGGTGGATGCACTCCAAGGGTCAGGGGTCAAACAGATCCACTGAGGATTGAGTGACTGTAGATCCACTGAGGGTCAGAGGTGGACACAGATCCACTAAGAGCCATGGATGAATTTAGAACCACTGGGAGCCATATATAGACAGAGATCCACTGAGGATCAATGGTGAACACAGGTCCATTTTGGGTCAGTGGTAAATGAAGAGATAAAGATAGATCTACTGAGAGTCAGGGATAAACGCAGACTGAAGGCCAGGGATGAACACAGGCCCACTGAGGGTTAGGGGTGGGTGTAGGTCTACTGAGGATCATGGGTAAACGCAGATCCACTAAGGGTCAAGGTTAGACACAGGTCTAATGATGGTCAAGGTTAGACACAGGTCCACTGAGGGTCGAGGTTGGATGCAGGTTCACTGAGGGTCTAGGTTGGACACACAGAAGGTCAGGGTGCTCTGAACTGGTTACAGAAACTCTCAAGCTCCAGCTGTGCTCCCAGGAGTCTCTGCTGTAGTCAGCAACCTGCCCCTGGAAGGAGGGGGGATTTCACCAGCAGAGGTCAGTGCCCCGCACCCACAGGTGAAGCCAGCTTCCCCAGAAACAGCAGAAAGAACTCAAGTACCACACAGAAAGTGACCAGAAACCACACACATTCCAGATAATTAGGCTTCCCTTTTTTAAGTCCCATCTATTATTTTTATGGGTGTCGGAGTGTGAGGCGTTTCTGTGAATGTGTGTACATGTGCTTTGCAGGTGTGTGTGTGTGTGTGTGTGTGTGTGTGTGTATGTGTGTGTGTGTGCACATGTGCTCTGCATGTGTTTATGTATGTGTGTTTGCACATGTGCTCTGCATGTGTTTATGTGTGTGTTTGCACATGTGCTCTGCATGTGTTTGTGTGCGTGTGTGTGTGTGTGTGTGCGCGTGCACATGTGCTTTGCAGGTGTGTTTATGTATGTGCGCGTGCACATGTGCTTTGCAGGTGTGTTTATGTATGTGTGTGTGCACATGTGCTTTGCAGGTGTGTTTATGTATGTGTGTGTGTGTGCGAGCGAGTGCACATGTGCTTTGCAGGTGCCCATGTCTTTGGAGGTGAGAGGTGAGCATCAGCATCAGGTGATTTCTTTTACAGCTGTCCAGTTAACTTATAAAATTTTAAAAACATTTATTTGATCTTCTGTATATGGGTGTTTTCCCTATATGTATGTTTGTATGGATATGAATTACATCCATGCTTGGTACATATGGAAGTCAGAAGAGAATATTGGGTACTAGGGTGACAGATGGTTTCCACCCACCTTGTTGGTGCTGGAAACTGAAGCCAGGTCCTCACCGCCGAGCCCTCTCTCTAGTTCCCCTGACTGCCCCTGTACGTTTTGAGTTAGGGTCTTCCCTGAACCAGGCTCTCATTGATGAGCTCCAGGGAGACACTTTGCTCTGCAGTGCTGGGATTGCAGGTGTGTGCTGCTGTGACTGGCTTTACATGGACCCTAGGCATCTGGACTCAGCTCCTTACGCCTGTCTGGCAAACACTTTGCCAACTGAGATACTCTTCTGCCCCCTACATTCTACCCCTTAATTATTACGGTTTTAACTGGTGATTTCCAATTTTACCGAATAAATGGCTAATCACCTCGGGTGCAAGGCACACAGTTCAACTCTGGGGTATCTGCTGCTTCGGTGTGACACTCACACTGTACCACTGAGGGCAGCTACGCATTAGGGCCAATGCTGGCCTCTCAAAGCCCTGTCAGCCTGGTTTCCTGGCAACACTCTTTGGGGGTTATGTACAGTCCCTAGACCTGGAGCTCCTAACCCTTCCCTAAGAGCATCAGCCTCCCTCGCCTCACCGTATGCTCAGCAAATCCTTCTCAGTTTGGCACTAATGTTTTTGCATTGTCCAATAGTGACACCTCTTCCTTGTGCTCCTGCACCCCAAGACCACAGGCACCCCAACGACTGGACTCCCCATGACAATAGTTGAGACAAGTTTGGGGGGCAAGCCTGTGGCATTGTAACGGACTCGCAAACCCAAGTCTGCCCTCAGGACTATATTTTCTGCCGCCTTTCCATTGTTCTAGCAAGAACAGTATCCTGAGACAGTGTTTGGAACAGAACAGGTCTCTGGGTGACAGAAACAGCAGAGCGGGCCCAAAGACACTTCAGTGGGGCACAGATCGGGTGAGACAATTTAGACAACTTCCACATCTTCCTTAGTTTTTCTCTGTTGCGTTTTTCCCTTTAAGAGTCCTTTGAACAAAGGGTACAGGTAATTTTAGTAACTAGAAAAAGGAACGAAAGTATTCCAATTTTAGGAGAGAAAAATATCATCTTATAGCATTTTTATAGGAGAGCGCAGTCCCGTGAAATGATAACGTACCATTTTCCTGCCTCCTCACTCTGGTGGACAGCCTGGGTATGAGGCCTAAGAACAGCCTGAGGTCAGCAGAGTCAGGGCTCCTCAGGACCTCTGTGGCCCTGGGCCTGTTTGCATCATCTACAGTCGGGGCAACAAAGATGTTCCTCGTGCTATAAGTGTTGAACCCACAGGACAGAAGAAAAAAACACGCTATTGTACCTGTCCATCAACGTCTCCCAGTTGAGCGTAAGCAACACGCCATGACCTGCTACATATGATTATCTCCACAGACGCCAAGAGAGCCGTCTCCAAATACTCTGAGAGTCTAGAGTCAAAATGAGTGAACTGTCAGGCTGGGTCTGAAGCCACTCTTGTGTTTAACGGGGGAAGAAGGAAGGCCAGGAGCAGGCATATTGATGGAACAACGTTGACCTCACTTGGCAGTTCTTGAGAGCCACCAGCCAAGCGGGTAGACAGAGGTGCAGGGTGGGCAGGGAGTAGCACGAGTACCTTTATATGCAGACAAAACTGTGAGTATAGACCTCAAAAATCCAGGGGACAGGCCTTGAACGGACAAAAGAACTTATTAAAAATAGCTGCTCGTAAAACCAACAGAGGGCAAGGTGACTAAAAAAACCATCTTCTTAACATAGCAACAACAACAACAACAAAAATATAGAAAAATAATTTTCACAAGGCATGTGCACAATTTTTACCAGAAAAAAATGACAATACTCTGGAAATACTCTGGATTTGAACTGGACCAGGGGTATGGCTCAGTGGTCAAGCACTAGCTTAGTGTATGTAAGGTCCAGGGTTCCAGCCAGTTATTAGGACAGTCAGGTTCAGTACACGGACCACAGTCCTCTGTTCTTGGACAAGACAGCTTAACATTGTGATGCCGGCTCCTTTACCGCTGTGTGTATCTGTGGTGTGTGTGTGTGTGTGTGTGTGTGTGTGTGTGTGTGTGTGTACGTGCATGTGTGTGTTCATGTGTGTGCATGTTTGTATGTGTATGTATGTATGCTTGTGTGGGGGGTGTTGTGTGTGTGTGTGTGTATGCATGCTTGTATGTTGATTCATGTGTGTGTGTTGATTCATGTTTGTCTGCTACTGTGTATGTCTGTGGAGCATATGTGTATGTTTGTGTGTGTTTGTCATGAATGTATGTATGCATGTATGTTTGTGGGGGGTGTTGTGTGTGTGTGTGTGAGTATATGTATGCATGTTTATGTGTGTTGACTCATGTGTGTGCACATATGCCAGATGAGGATTCTGGGTATCCTATTCTATCACTTCTCCATCTTATTCTCTTGAGACAGGGTCTCACTGAACCTGGAGCTCTCCACTTTTGCCTGGACTGGCTGACCAGCAGACCGCAGCAGTTCTCCTGCTCCACACCCCACGTGTCTGGGGTTTCAGACATGCATGAGCCTGCCCAGCTTTTGACTGGGTGCTGCTGGTCCAAACTCAGCATCACCTACTGAGCCAAACCGCCCCCCAGCCCATGATACTTTCCTTTTGGCATTAATTTATAAACTAAATTCAGCCCTCTTCCCCCTGAAACAAAATATGCTAATTTGGATGACGACACCTTAATAATAAAGTATGAGCACTGAAGAAGCTTGAGGGAAAACGTGAACACAGAATTCTTGGTAACCGAGTGACAAAGGACCAAAACACACAGAGAAAGAGGGGGAAACAAGAGCAGGAAGTCAGAGGATACAAGTGTCCCTCAAGGGTGTCAGGAAAATGCCTGTGCTCACCCCTAGTTAGACACATGCCAACTGGCACAGCCCCAGAGCCCCTTGTCACTATGGGATGACATCCCTTTAGCTGTGAGGTCACTGTGTGCCCATGCCCTGTAGGAAGTCTAGAAGTCTTCAGTCTGTCCAACTCTAGGATTTCACTACAAAGAAACTTCAAATGCACAGGCATTCTTTGTTGCAGAGTGGTTCTGGATTGCAAATGATAGGAAAGACCCTGGGTAAGCGCGTGCTTCCACAGGGGCGCATCCGTGGAAGGAGGGTCTGGCCATCCTGGAGCAAATCTCCAGAAATATTGCTAAGGGAGAAGCCTCGGTGGGTGGGCCAGGACTGTGACGACACACACACTGTCCCTGAGGCACAGGTGGGACAGAATTTCAAAAAGGACCCAAAAAGGCATCTGTCTCTGCAGTCAGAGCTCCGATCCCACACATGCATGGACACACATAGCTATGAAAGCACAGAACCCACTAGGGCAAACGAAAGGCACAGGAAGTGGAGCAGCACACAATTCAGATTACCAGAAGACGATCATTTGAATTGTGGGCATTGAGTCAAAGATCTGTAGGTAAAAGGCTTCATCTAGTCCCAACACCTCAACGGCCCAGAACAACACTTTTTAAATGTCAAGATCATAAAGACCCAAGCAAGTCTGCGGAGCCATTGCAGAAGGGCGGGAGACCAAGAAGTATAAAGTCCTAGACAGAGCCTCACAGTGTGGCATTAGAGGGACAGGCAGTGATGGAGTGAGGTCTAATTCCACTGAGAGACACCAGCGAAGGAGGACAGTGGCTTAGAAAACCATGCAAATTCCCAATTCTTCTGCAAGTCTAAAAATAACTCAGATAAAAGTGTTTAAAATCCTAACTTTTTCTACTGGGGTCCTGAAAACAGAAGCCCCCTGAGTTAGATTTTGATGTGTTAAATGAAGTCTTCACACCCCAAACACCCATGCTGGGACTTCCTCGCAAGAATGGTCCTTCTAGAACAAAATCTCAGAGAGTGTTGTAGAGACAGAAAATGCTCAACTTAATTCATGTGGAGTCTCAATGGCCTGTGGGTAGCCCACATAATCTGGCATGAAAGGACCACACCAGAGCCCTTCCCAATTGTCAAAGGACCTAAAAGACTACAGCAGTTAAGGCAGTGTGGTGCCGGACATATTAATCAACAAAATAGAACAAAGAGCCAAGACATAGATCCTGGTGTCTTAGGAAAAGAGAATCTAGACAAGTCAGCAGGAAGTCTCCCCACAGATGGTGCTGAGAAAGGGGACATCCGTATGCAGAAGGTCAGAAAGTCCAGCCTCATACCACATAGGACACTATGACATAGGTGAACTGCATTGCACAATTACCGCAACCCCTAGCATCCAGCTTCTTTGATTGGGAACCATAATTTTTTCATGTAACATTTTTCTTGAAACATTTGACAACAATAAACTGTTTCCGAATTCAGGATGGCAAACAGTAACAAAGTCAAATATGTAACAAATCCAGGTTATTCCTGGCACGACTCATTCCCGTTGCCTTGTGCAGCTTTCTCGCAGCCCTTGGTTCAAAGCACTCAGCCTATGCACTTAGCACCATGCATGCACGACGCGTGCTATTATGCTATGCTCAACCAACGCACTCTAAAATCCCTACGCTCAGATTCATGACCACTCTATGCTATGAAACGCAGGGCTTTAAGTCTACATACAGGGCTTTCCACCCTTACAGAAATACAATGGCTTAATCACAGAAAGCACTTTTTAATATATTCCTGCCATCGTTCCTGAGCATGTTAGAGCATCCTTGGGCTGTGTTGTGTTGGACTGTTTAATTTAAAAAGCCAGTATTTCAGCTACTGACTTAAATTACTTTTTTAAAAAAAACATTAAATGACTTTTGGCTCCAGATTTGCACAAAATTTCCAACAACCTTGGAAGTTTTGAATGGTTCTACACACGTCTGCCATTTTGTACTGAACAACGCTCGCGCTAGGCAGCGTTCTTTACAATGAAGGTCGAGCGCTGGACATCTCTGAAACACACCAAAGGTGCCCTGCCACCTGCAGAACCATCTTAGCCAAGATTTAAGCTTTTTTGTAAAAATAAATAATATATATCTCAATGGTATGAAAATTTGCCTTAGTCTTTAATTAATGGTAAAAATTAGATCCAAACACCAAGGAATCTTTTTAAAAATTGAGCGTGGGTTATCAATAGATGTTTGATCTTCATATATATATGAAAAAGATTTCACATAAAAAAAAATTTCAGTTGGAAAGGTATTTCAGATGCTAAAAGCTTACGCCTCGGACTAGACCAGGCATTTATAATAAAGACAGAGCGTGGATTAGAATGCCTGCTTTGTGCTTGTGTGTGGGGAGGATTTCTATTGGGAGTAATACAGTTTTGGAACAGTGGTAATGGTTACATGACATGGTAAATGTAAGTGGTGGCGCTAAATTATACATCAAGATGGCTAAAAGCACATTCTAAAAGTACGCTCACACACACACACACACACACACACACACACACAGTGTTTTGTAAAGAAGCACAGGAGAGGCGGGGTCTAAAGCTGCAGTCCTTGCTAATTGGGCTCTGAGGCTCTATTCCGGCAGCTTGTGGAGCGGTGTGAGGCTCTTCCAGGGGTGGGGGTGGGTTGCCTGACAGAGGCTCAGGCCCAGGACCATTGCCAGAGCTGAATTCTGCTTCACGGGCCCTGCACCGTTCACCACCGAGGCACCTGACACTCCCCCATGCTGCATGGTATAATTAGGGCCCCAGTGGAACTCCTGCCCACGCCTTTGGGTAATTTGTGTGTGGGCTGCTTAGATGTTCAGGACTAGAAAACACATTTTCTAGAAGCTGTGCTTTTCCTGTGGGGATGGGCGTCCTAGCTTGTGTGACTGTACCATGCACCCCTCTCATCCCTAGAGTCTTTCACAGCTGAAGGTGCTCCAGGTGTTATCAGGTTAGAGCAATGGAGAAGGAGCATAGGATCTCCTGGCTACCACAGGCTAACCATCTTCCACCACATGGCTACCGGAGGCTCCCACAGAGAGATCTCTTCCCGGAAAATGCCTCAACTGGACTTTCTTCTCCGAGAAGCAGATTCTGTGGTGGTCCATGAGGTTTCTCTGGATTCATTATATGCCCACCTAGGGCAGGGTCACAATTGGCCTTGGGGGAATTGAGCATAGCTCTAGGAAAGAAGCTGGTAAGCGCAGTGGGGAGCGTCCAAAAGGCCCGGGAAAGGCTCAGCCTCCCTCCTGCTCCTGTTGCCCCATGCCTTCCAGGAAGGAACTGGAGAGGAACAGCTGCTGGTGACCTGAAGTCACCTCACCCTGCTTTTCACAGGCTCACAACCAGAACCGAGACACGGGGTCTTGGGTTAAGCGTTACAGGGTAAGCGCAGAGGTCTCAGGATGGGAGAGACGCTGATTGGGAGATGAGGCCTCACTCAAGTCTCAGAAAGCCAAAGAGGGCAGTTATCAGAAATAAGGCAAGGAGGATGAGAACCGCCAAGCCAATGCAATGATTGTGGGTGTGTACGGTCTGGGGACAGCCCAGGATCGCTGTGCCACTGTGTGACAACTTACAACAAGACAAGGTATGCCAGTCATCCTAATGTGACAACAGGAGTGGGGTGACAACTGTGTTGCAGTGGGCGACACTCGCTGTGATAACCAGGTGACGAGATGCCTTTTACTTCCTCCCGGAAAAGCCTTTGGGCAGTTTCTCTGCTGGGGACACACCTTCTAACTCTGGATGTGTGACCTGGTACCGGTGAGTCCCCCTCACGTTCCTACTGGTCCGAACGCCCCCGGGGCTGCTGTATCTGCCCTGGCTCCCATGTAATAGACCCTCCAAGGGTTCCATGGTCTTACGAAAGGCCCAGGGACCATCTTTTTATACCTCACTGGTCAGGACCAAGTCTTTATAGGAACAATTTAACGAGAGAGAGAGAGAGAGAGAGAGAGAGAGAGAGAGAGAGAGAGAGAGAGAGAGAGAAAATGACACATTGCTCTCCTGCCTGTGTCTGCACATGTGTTAATTATCTATTAATTCAATTTGAAACGAGCCCATTACCCATTTCTGGAAGAGAAACAGTGTGAGGGAGTTATATAAATGCCTCATTCCCACACCAATTTTGCTCAGAAAATTGATTCTGAAAGAATTTTAATTAATAATCTCCAGGAGATGAAAACGGAGAACCAGGGATGAAGTGAGCTGCCCCAGGAGGATCCTCGGAGGGCGGGAAAGGAGAGGCAGGAAGGAGGCGGGAAGGGGTCACCACATCACCCATGGATTGGGTCTGACCCGCAGGGGGCCCATGTCCACAGCAGCCTTTGGGCCTCGGGTCTGAGCTCCTCTGAAGGAGAAAGAGCCGACCTGACATCTCTGTAGAACCCTCCCTGCCCAGCCTTTGCAGAGCAACGAATGTGTGGCCATGGTCTTCCCTTCAAAGTCCAGCCCCTTCTCTGCTGGACACTGCTTCTGAGGTAATTCTATCTGTGCAGGACTTTTTACTAAACCCGTGTGTGGTGTGTGGACACATCACTCTCTGCAGGTTGAGATTCCCCACACCTGTCATGGAGAAGACCCAGCACCCTCCAGCCAGGTCTCACAAGGGTCACTTCCTGCAAAGCCATAGAATATCTTTTACCGTTAGGAGGTGACAGGGACACCAGCGTGCGCCATTTCTCTCCACAGTCTGCCTCACCTTTCTCTTTTATAGACTACAATCTCCTGTTCCGTTGATCCACGAGTCCTTCCAGTACATGATCGATACTACTATGGAGACAATGGTGGCTACAGAGTAAGTGTGAATACAGCTGGAATGGCTCTAGACAGGGTTCTCCCTTTGGGGTGCTCTTTTTGGGGGGGGTGTTTTAGAGCCTGTACTTTCCCTGTGAACTTCAGAATAAGCATGATATACCTACATATATTATGTCTGTATTTCCTTTAGAAAACCCTATGGGGACATTCCCACAAGTTGTGTTTAACCTACCCATCAGTCCGAGAGGCAATACATGTACCGTGATCTTCTTTCCATGAGCGTGGTCTAACTTTTTATTTTCCTGCCCTTTTTCTGGGGTGTTGAGGATTGGACCCAGGGCCGTATGCATGTCCAATATCCCTGCCTTACACCCCCAGGCCCCTGATATCCTCAAGCAACATTTCTAACTTGCAGCATTCAGACTGTGGGAGTTCTGTATCATGTGGACCCCTGTTTAGCTTTGTGTAGAATGGTTGGTTGTAAATGGCCTTCTACACAGCTCCTCCCCTTCCCTCGTGCTGAAGCCTGAACTGCACGCCAGACAAGCACTGCACGTTTGGTGTTAAAGATCAAGGTTTTGGGGTTGGGGATTTAGCTCAGCGGTAGAGCGCTTGCCTAAGAAGCGCAAGGCCCTGGGTTCGGTCCCCAGCTCCAAAAAAAAAAAAAAAAAAAAAAAAAAAAAAAAAAAAAGATCAAGGTTTCCATACACAAGTGTGAGTTCTCACTCACTCACCAGCTCTGGGAATTTGGGGGGCCGAGTTTGCTGGGATGTATGTTTCTTGGAGCAATCATGTTATTTGTAAACAGAGATTGCTCCTCCTCCTCCTCCTCCTCCTCTTCCTCCTCCTCTATTACCTGCATATCTGTCATTTCTCCCACTGTTCTTTACTGAGGAGCAGTAGTGGGAGGAGTGGGAGGGGCATCCTGGCCTTCTTAATCCTAACGAGAGCCTTCAATCCTCACTTTGAGCCCTTCATATCCTCTCTCTCTCTCTCTCTCTCTCTCTCTCTCTCTCTCTCTCTTTCTCTCTCAATCCCTCCCTCCCTCCTTCCCCCTCCCTCTCTTTCCCTCTCTGTCTCTCTCTGTCTGTCTTTCTCTCTCCCCTCCCTCTCTTTCCCTCTCTGTCCCCCTCTCTGTCCCCCCTCCCTCTCCCTCCCTCCCCCACCCTCTCTTTCCCTCTCTGTCTCTCTGTCTCTCTCCTCCTCCCTCCCCCTCCCTCTCTTTCTCTCTGTCTCTGTCTCTGTCTCTGTCTCTCTCTCTCTCTCTTCTCCCTCCCTCCCTCCCTCTCCCTCCCTCTCTGTCCCCCTCTCTTCCTCTCTCTCTCCCCCCCCTCAAGTTGAGAGATTTATGAGAACGTTCATTCTGATTAGACGTTGGGTTTTGTTGAGGGCTCTTCTACATCAGCTGTGGCCTTCCTGCCGACGTGGCAGAATATATTAACTGCTTTTTAAATGCAAGCCAGGCAGCCTGCCCGTGAGAGTTATAGTTGGGTCATAAGGTAGACCTGCTGATCGTTTTCTGAGGAACTGCCAGACTGGTATCCACAGCCTCGCCAATTTGCACTCTACATGTAGTTACTCAGTTTCCCCAACACCATTTGGTACAGACGCTGTCTTTTGTTCAGTGGGTGTGTCGGTCATCTTTGTCAAAATGCGAGCAACCACGAATTCTAACGAGTCCTTAGCTGCGTCCCATTGTTCAATGTGTCTATCATGTGCTAGTAGCATAGTGTTTTTATTTATGGTTTTGTAGTATAGCTTGGAATTGGGTGTGGTGACACCTTCAGCTGTATTCTTATTGTATCGGACTGTTTATTGTTTGTTCTATTGTTTTTTGTTTGTTTGTTTGTTTGTTTGCTCTCCGGAGTCATTTGCCCTCCCATATGAATTTTACAATTTTAAAAAATTTCCTCAAAGAATGGCATTTGAATTTTTGATGGAAATTACATTCAATCTGTAGATTGCTTTGAGAAGGATAGCTGTTTTCACAATATCGCTGAAGACATTACATACAATGGTCAAAAGACGTGGAGAAATCCGGTTGGTACTAACCTTGAAGCCTGTTTCCTGTTGCCTAGCTTGAGTAGGATGTGGGGGAAAGTCCTCAGTAGTCTGTGAACTGTGGGACCTGCAGTCATGGTTTATGACCGTGGGTAACAGAACAACAGTGGCACAAATGTCATGAGGATAACCAACCGCTTTCTGATTGGATCTAAGGCCAAGAGGAACACATGCCTGGCATTACAATCTGGTCAAGAACCTACAGATGAGTATCTCACAGGCTTCAGGGGTGAACCAACTACTAGTATTCTGCTAAATCAACATCATATCAAAGGGTCCTGTATATTCATTTATCTCTACCCATCTATTAGCACAGATCTCATAGCTCCTCAGAGAAGTTTCTTTCTGAAGCTGAAGGCGGTTAACAGAGACAGGCACTTACTGGTCAAAGTCCAGAGAAGTGTCTGTGGAGCGTTCAGCTACAAATGGGACACTTATCTCACACCTCCTCCTCTAGGCTCAGGGACTGTGGAAGAGGGGGCTGAAAGACTCTAAGAGCCAGAGGTCAGGGATGGTGGGACGAACAGTGTCTTCTGACGTGACAGGACCACTGAACTCGTGTGCCCAGCTGCTGTGGCTGCCTGTGCAAGACCAAGGCAATCAACATCGTAGCTGACAGTTGATGATTTTGAGAGGAGACGGGTAGTTTTCTTTAGTGTGTGCTTCTTAGCAGGTTGACCAAACTGCAGGGGTATATGAGCAACACGAATTGGAGTGACTAGGTTATTAAAAATGAAGAGAGAGAGAGAGAGAGAGAGAGAGAGAGAGAGAGAGAGAACACCAAGTCACCAAGTTTGGGAGAATAGAGGAGTGGGGAAGTTAGGAGGAAGAGTAGGGAGGCGAATATCATCAAATTACACTGTATGAATTCTCAAAGAAATAATAATATTATTTTAAGGTGTGTCGTTCGATGTTTAGCTGTTGCCTTTCTGTTCTTCTTGCTTCTGCACACTTGTGTCTGTCAACTGGCTTTGAGGTCTGTAGGCATTACCTAGGTGCCTTTCTGCTACCATTTCTTTCTAGGAACAAATAATAAAATAATGTGTGTGTTCATAGTTCTGGCATCGTTACATAGGTCCCTGTAACTAAACATCTTTCTCCGAGTCTATTTTTCTTCCTTCTTTTGTTTTGAGGCTTCACGTGTTCCAGGCTAGCCTTTGGCTCACTACTTAGCCAAGGGTGGCCTGAGCTCCTGATCCTCCTGCCCTCTCCTATGCCAGGCCTCTCTCATTTTCAAATATCCCTTTAAAGGTGTCCCATTGTTTTTTTTTTTTTTTTTTTTTTTTTTTTTTTTTTTTTTTTTTGGTTCTTTTTTTCGGAGCTGGGGACCGAACCCTGGGCCTTGTGCTTCCTAGGTAAGCGCTCTACCACTGAGCTAAATCCCCAGCCCCCACCTTGTTTTTTAAAAGAAGATTTATTTTATGTGTGCAAGTACACTGTCACCAGAAGAGGGTATCGGATCCCATGACAGATGGTCATGAGCCACCATGTGGTTGCTGGGAATTGAACTCAGGACCTCTGGAAGAGCAGTCAGTGCTCTTAACCGCTGAGCCATCTCTCCAGCCCTTTGCTCCGTCTTTTATCTTTGGCTATTTCTAAGTTCCCCCCTTCTCCTCCCTTCTCCTCCCTTCTCCTCCCTCCTCCTCTCCCTCCTCCTCTCCCTCCTCCTCCTTTCCTCCTCCTCCTTCTCTTCACTCCTCCCCTTCTCCTCTTCCTTTTCTTTAAAAAAAAAACCCTCAGTTTGGATAGATTAAAACAAAGAAGACATGAAAAGACAAAGAGGACTATTTAGGAAGACGACAGGGACCCGATGAGGAGATACAAGAAGAGGTAATTGGGAGCTGTGAGTAAGACTAAGACACATTACACATGCAGGTAACTGTCATAATAAACCCATTAGTACACTTATTATATGCTAACAAAACTAGACAGAAAACCTCAGATAGACAGAACATCTTCCCATGTGAGATCAGGGCCCCATTAAATCCCGGCGGAATCTTATGGATGGAAAGTGTAAAGCTTTCACAGAAGGAAGCTTCCAGAAACACAGCAACTATGTAGACAGTTAAATTCTGGACTAGGTGAGCCCACTTGCTGTTTCACTCTTTGAAATAATTAAGTAGTCACAAGACCTGAGTCAGGAAGAAAGGGCTGGGGTTCACTCAGAAGATGTGGGATCTGGATGCCCCTTAATAGCATGGTTTTTCTCTGTAGATAAACATCCCAACCTCAGGATTTGATAACATCTTAGTATGAGGGTGTGCAGAGAGACACATGTGATTTCCGAGTGTTGAGTGTGCAAAAAGCTAACCCTGGAACCAACCTGGGCAGGAGACCTCTGTACTTGGGTAGGTTTCTAACCCCTAAGACCTCTCCAGTCTGAGAGTCTGAGTTTGAGGGCAGAAGTTTAAGACTTTACTCACATTCACACAGTCATAGAGGAGGGGGTGCATCCCCGTTGGTACCCTGCGGCCCTGCACAGATTCTGGGTATGGGAGGATGTCAGGAAAGAAAATGGTAGAAACATTCCACTTAATTAATCTTGATGTTCTAGCCCTGGGCCAAGGCACATTGTTGAAAACTGACTTCCCTGCGCTGCGAAGGAACTCGGGGACATGTTTTCCTCCTTATTAATTTGCCAGGAGAGATGTGTATGTCTGGCCTCTGTGTCAGCCTGAAGAGAGCCACAATGCAGTCTAAAGGCGGCTCCCCTGAGACAGGGCACAATGCAGCTCTGTCACTAAATTAACGCTCTGAGGAAGAAGTAGCCAGTGTTCCCCAGCTCCCTCCTAGCAAGGATGAATTCTGCCAGCACTTTTCTGGAAAGCACCAGGAAGCTGAAGAGGGGGCTCGGTGGGTAAAGTATTCAGTGTACAAGCATGAAGACCTGAGTTTGGATCCCCAGCTCCCATGCAAAATCAAGGGGTGCACCTGTAGCCTTAACACTGGCTGGAGGAAGGCTACAGACAGACAAACCCTAGGACTTTGCTGGCCGGTCAGTTAGCACCTCCCACCTCCAAAAGCAAAGAGCACAACAGAGGAAGATACTCAATGCTACCCTCTGGCCTTCACATCCCCCTCAACAAGAAACCCGCTTGTAACACACACACACACACACACACACACACACACACACACACACACGGAGACTCACTTAGGACCCCTATTTAGAATCCACATTGCCAGGCCTCACCTTCACCACCCTGAGGTAGTGAGTCCTCAAGGGCAAGGCCTGAGATGTAATGGCCAAGTGGTTTGTATGTAAGGATGTCAGGACGTCTGGAGGACCCTCAGATACCTCTTCCTTGGGAGGTGGAACAGGGAGTAACAACACAGGAGACACAGAAACTGAACAGGCCCAACCGATGGAGGAAGTTCCCGGAGTTGGGAAGTCACAGGGAGAGCGGAGCCAAGAGTCAGGCACAAGTGGATCCCACAGCCCTTCCCACCACAGCCAAACCTTGACAAAAATAAATCTGCCTCTTAGAGATGGAATTTAGTTAGATCTGCCCCCGTATTCACAACAGCCAGACGGTTTGGAGGCCTAGTGGAGCCTCTGAATTCTAGCCTTTGATTTCAAGACACCACTCAGGTCTAGGCTAAGATTTAAACACCATCATTTAAATGTCTACAGTTAAGAACATTGGTGAGACTACCCAAAGAGTACACATGGACAGACCCATGGCTCCAGCTGCATATGTAGCAGAGGGTGGCCTTGTTGGGCACCAATGGAAGGAGAAGCTCTTGGTCCTGCCAAGGCTGGATCCCACAATGTAGGGGAATGTCAGGGTGGGGAGGCGGGAAGGAGGGGTGGTTGAGGAGGGGGAACACCCTTATAAAAGAAGGGGAGGGGGGATGGGATGGGAGCTTATGGACAGGAAACCGGGAAAGGGATTAACCTTTGAAATATAAATAAAAAATGTAAAAAAAAAAAAAAAGAATATTGGTGAAAATCACTGAGTTCCCCGGCCCTGGCCTGAATCCTGCGTTCCTCCCTGGAGCCCAGGTCTTGGGGAACTACCTCGGTGGGAGCAGAGAAAACGCTAACCTAAGAGGTGTGTCAGGGACAGTAATAGAGAGGGAGCTGTGCCCAAGGCCCAAGAGCCACTGGAACCTTTGCTGGTGTGTCTGTTACTCTACAGAATCCCTTGCTCAGCAGAAGGAAGTGACACAAAGTGTTTCTGCACACATAGACATTTCCATTAGTCTTTTTCTAAACTCGCCATGAAATTAAAACGGGTATTTCTAAAGGGATGTGGTTTGTGTTTTACTCATGAACAAATCTCTCCAAAGCTGGAGTGCAGGGACGTCATCTGGGGCAGCCACATGATTCCAGGACGGAGGTCCACATGAATACTGCAGACTGCCCCACATCTGTGGACGCCAAGACCCAGGTTTGCAGAACCTGTATCCGCAGAGGACTGTCGCTATGGGCTAGATGATAGATGGCCGCTTCACCATCTGAGTTATTTAGAAAGGGGGGAAAGGTGACCCCAAACCTCATCATGTCTGCCGCAGCCTAAGCCCCTCAACTCAGAGATTCTAGGGCCTGCAGGTGTTTCCTGGAGGATGAAGGACTGGTCCCTCCCTAGCCTGACTAAGCCTCTCTGGGAAAAGGAACTTTTGAAGTTCTGCTTAAGAAAGTTGATGGGGCTGGAGAGATGGCTCAGCTATTAAGAGCACTGACTGGTCTTCCAGAGGTCCTGAGTTCAATTCCCAGCAACCACATGGTGGCTCACAGCCATCTGTAATGGGGTCTGATGCCCTCTTCTGGTGTGTCTGAAGACAGCTACAGTGTACTCATATAAATAAAATAAAAGTTTTTTTAAATCACACACACACACACACACACACACACACACACACACACATATGAAGAAAGTGGCTTGAGAGACTCATGATGTTTCTTTGCAACAGAAAAGGGATCCCAAGTGCCTCAAGCTCGGGAAGATGAAGACGAGATCCTGTCAAAGGCAGTTCTGACTCAGCCTCTCTGGGGTAGGGGTGCTGCAAGCCTTAGCTCCTGTCAGACACTGTGGAGGCTCCAGTGAAGCAGACCGTAGCAACATGGTTGCTCTTCTCATGATATGGGTGCAGGGGCCAACTGAAGGCAGTCTCTATTTCGGCAGATACTCCCACTCTAGCAGTGGGGACAATGTCCCCGGATGGCGTTATCTCAGAATGCTCCTATTCTTCATCATCCGTGGGCACTGAGCTTCAGACCCAAAGGGCCATTCTGAACCAGAGACCAACCTCATCATTCAGATCTGGTCACCTTCAGCCACCCACACAATCAGTGCCACACATCTGCTCCCCCCGCCCCGAGTCTGCCCCCACACATCCACATAGAGTTTCTGAGCCAACAGCACCTCCCACTCCAGACAGCCCTGGGCTCATCCTGCCCTCTGGGGACCTGGTGAGACACACTTCTTTCAGAAAACAAGCCCAGAACTAGGGGTGAAGAGGACCCCAAGCCTCATCTGCCTCAACCCTTCCCCCTCCAACTCAGAGACGCTGAGGTCCTGCGCTTGCCAGGGTAAACCCCAGCGTTTTATCATTTCCTACCAACCTCTGTGTTTTACAGGACCTACTAATTACAGCACACACACCTGTAATTATGATAATGCTGCCCCCAGCCATACACTAGGTAGAAGCTCTTAATTATAACTCAAACAATTAATCAACCGGCACACACCTTCTGAGCATCTGGCCCACGCAGGGCTCTGCTAGGCACCAGGAAAAGAAAACCACACAGTTCCAATCCGTGTCGGCCTGGAACTCACTCGCCTCTCCTCCATTGCCTCCACAGACACCCAACTTCTCTTTGCTTGTTTTGTTTTTAATGATGGCAATCTCAAGGCAGGAGAACGACTCAGAGGGAATCTATCAACTGGCCTTGGAAAACTGTCATCAGTCTCCCCAAAAGAGACCCAGAAACCACAGCCTTCTTTGGACAGCACTGCATGTGCCTGGTGTCTCTGCGTGTGTGGTACAGAGCAGGGACCTCCAGGCAAGTGGGTTTCACTTCTGCATGCACCACAACGCCCCCAGGATTCATAGCGTAAGAGAGCAAAACAATCCACTGACGGGCTACGGAAGGCAGCCAGAGCCCAGTGAAAGTCCTAGCCCAAGAGGGAAGGTCCTCCTGGAGAGAGGGACAGAGAGGAAAGACAGCCATTGCCTCTGGGCCTTGTGAATCCCTCCTGACACTGGGAGAAATGAAAGTTACTGTTGAAGGCAAGTTCCTGCTCTGGTGGGTTTACTTAACTGACCCAAGGGCAGGGCCACAATGTGATCCACTACTTAGTCACTCTCAAGAGTTCCATACTGGATGAAAATTCATTATTCACAGCATGCCATTGCTCCAAATGCTGTCCTAACCTTTTTTAGCCAAGGGCAAAGGAGGGGACAAAAGAGAGCAGAGGCTGTGGGGAGGAGTTCTGGAACCTCCAGGGACCAAGAAGAAGGCTGAATCCTAATCTCCCAGGTCCAGGAACAGGAGAATTTGGACTTGACCAAAAGGGTCTCCGAGGACAGTACATGAGCCCAGTGCTTTCTCAGGGCAGTGCTTCAAGGGTCAGAAGTCTTGGAATGGAGGGGCTTCCAAACTACATAAGCATTCGATGGCAAACGTAAGTGGGATCCCCCCCAAGAATCGCGAGGTTGGACGATCATCCTCGGGCGCATAGGAAGCAGCTCACCGTCCGCGCACACGCCAGCCAGTCCAGTCTCAGACCCCCTCAGCAAACAGCACTCCTCACTCCGGGCGCCACTGTCCGGACCAGACGTTGCTGTCCGAGCCGGAGAGGACAGAGAGTTTGCAGAATTCGAACGCGGGAGCCAGGACCCACACCCAATTCACACCCGCAACCCTGAGAGGTTACAGAGGCAAGGTGGTAGGACACCCGCGCGTGCAAAGCGCGTGAACGCGCGACTGCGCGTGTAAAGGGTGGTGCAACCAGAAAGGGAACCAGAGCCGCGGACTCCCCCCAGTCACCTGTCCGCCGAAGCCGGTGCGCACAGCCTTCAAGCCCTGTCGCGTCCCGTCCGGTCCGCGAGAGCCCTGGCCGCCTCTCGGGGACCCTGGGCCCCGCCGCCGGGTGCGAACCTCCTTCGCCCTTCTCTCTCCTTCTTACCCGGGCTCCGGTAGAACCGACGCGGCCAGACGGGACGGCAGCAAGACCCAGCCTCCGGCAGCCGCCAGAAGCTCCATGAAAGCGCAGCACGCGGCCAAGCCCAATCCTCCGGCTTCCAGCGCGGGGAGCGCGGGCGGCCCCACTCCGCTTGCCCCAGCCCAGCCCGACCCCTCGAGCGCCCCTCCATGGGCTACGGCGCCCGCAGCGCGGCCAGCCACCCGAACTGAGCTGCGTTCCCGCCAGTGGCCGCCCGCGGACAGGTGTCTACTCTCCGCTCGGACCCGGGCCCCGCTGCACAGACCTCTTTCGCAGCTACGCCCCTGTCCCCGAGCGGTCCCAGGGACTCTCGGAACAGACTTGGGTCACGCAATGTAAATTCAACTTTACCTCCTGCCCGGGCTCCCGGCTGCTTGCTCCGCGTGCCCTGCCGTGGCTCTCCTCCGGGTGGAGCGCAGCGTCCCCAGAGCCCACTGCTCAGAGTCCGGCACCGCCCCGTGAGCCGCCCCCAGGCCGCCCTGGCCAGCGCGTCCCGGCTACGGTAGCGCGGCGCCCCCTCGTGCCCAGCGGGTCCCAGGGAGAGGCCCCCCACTGTGGCTTTGGGCATTGTGTGGGACCGTGGAGGGACAAGGGCGTGACTTCCACACCCAGGCACTCAAACACATGGGCTTCTATACTCACATTCGACCGCACTCAAAAAGGCACGCGTAGCTACACAGGCGCACACACATGAACTCACATGCTCACTAGAACACACATTCACCACTCATATATACCTGAGGGTACTCATACAATCACATAGGCACACACACATGGTTTATGCCTAAGTACTTGTCCCCCTCCCCCCCACACACATGGGAGCTAACAACAGTGCACACACATAATGAGACACCCTGGTGTGCACACGCACACGTACCTGCACAGGCTCATGCCAAGTAAGGAAGTCATTCATTCAGACCCCATGCCCTATGAGAGGTGTGGACTGACCACTCCAGTGCCACGCTCCAGGAAAGGAAACAAGTTCTTCCTAACAAACTCCAGAGACATCAGAAGGATGAGCTGTAGGTTTCCAGTCTATGGACAAGTCCCAACTGTGCAGTCTGGAGACACAAACCAAGCAGAAGGTCTGTGATTTTTCCTATAACAGGGGCCTTTTATAGAACAGGTGGCCAGATGCCTCTTGTGGCCACTGTGTCGCTGTTTGCATGGAGATGGTAATGTCCCTTTCCAGCTTCTGGCCTGGATTAGGCCTGGATTAGGCTGTTTTCTCCTTGGAAACCATTCGTTGGATTTAGAGCCCAGGAGCCCAGGCACTGTAACAACCCAGAACCCAGGCCACCATGTCCCTTCCACAGGAAATGACTGCTTCTGGGATCCTGGGATCTGTGCCCTTTGAGACAGTTCTGTTTGTCAACACAATCTGTCTCTGGGGGCAGATGCTCCTGGCCAGCCCTCTAGATACTCAGTTACAGAGGCGGAGGCCACTGGGAATGCCTCTGATGCATTGATAAGAAGATTGAGAAGCAAGGCAACTCTCAGGAAGCCCCGGCCAGTGCCCAGCTGCTCTGTTTCCACAGCTACAGAGGGATCCAGGCGAGTCCTGGGCCTCTTATTGTCTGGCCCTGTACTGGCCAGGTCCAGCTGCACCCTAGCCACCCCTTTTAGACCCTTACTTTGTGCCAAGTCCCTGGATCACAGTGATCACACAGAGGAACTAGCCTGTCTCCCTCTCCCCCTTTTGCAGACTGTACCTGTGTGTATTCTGCCAAACCACTCACTATCCTGCCACTCAGAACATTTGCAGACAGCCCTGGCTCCGCTCTCCAAGTCTTTACATCTCATCTGGTCAGTCGTTGGGATTAGTTTCCCTGAGCCGATGAAAACTTCAGGGTGGTATTATTATTATTATTATTATTATTATTATTATTATTATTTGCTATTCTTCTTCTTCTTTGAAATATACATTACAGTTTGTTCCTATTAAACTTTACCTCATTCATTTTTATTTCCCCTTTTGGTGAGCCTGTCAGATGCCATAGAACCTTAGATTTACTCTGTTTCCTTATCTCCTTGGACAGATAGAAACTTGACTGGTTGGGTGGCTCATCCTTAGTATGGGTCTTGTCTTTAAAAGCACGCACACACACACACACACACACGCACACACACATGCACACACACGTGTGCTGTAACACAGCACTGCACCACAGTGATGTCAGTGTTTCTGACAAGAACCATCATCTGTGGGCCAAGGTTTCACACTAGCACCAATGCTGGTCCCCACTTGGCTATTCTATTCATCCAGCATTTCCTATGTGTTTTAGAAGGATGCCAGCATTGACTTCCTGTCCTTTGAAATTGAAATCTAATTGGTGGCACACTTAAACTGGTGAGTCAGTCTGCTACCAGTGTCACGCACGTACCAAAACAGAACAGGAAAGACACCCTAACGTGATTTCACCCCCAGTATCCACTGCTCCCATCTGTGCTTTGGAGATCAGTGCAAGTAAGCCCTGGTTGCATAGGAGTCCGTGTATCCTTTACCTCTCTCTGAGTGTCCTTGCGTGTAGACTGAGAGCAATGGTGAGAGTTCAGTGTTGTTCCCTTTGCTAAGCTAATGAGTTAATGGGAATGCCAGGCCCGCTGGCAACAGAGAAAAAGGTTACAAAAACACCGAAATAAAAGTTACGTGTATTGCAACAATGTTTCAGGGGTGTTGCTACACCTGAGGGATCTTGAGACGTAGGATTCAGTAGACATGGTTACCAGTCCAGCTTCCTGCCCCAGGACCCATGGTATCTTGGGCAGCTCCACAGAAAGTGATTAGGGAGGACACAGGACACTGTTGGCTGGGTAGCCCTGGGAAGTTGATGGGAGGCGGTGGTGAATCTGCCAACATGGGCTTATGCTGCAAATTTGCTTTGGTTTTCCTAAATGATATGAAGTTGATGTTTGGGTGAGGTTTGTGCTTTGGGAAAGCCACGGTTTTATGAAGGAGTAATGTTTCAGAATGGTTTCTGTCTAGAGAAGATAATTATAGAAAAATTCAACTTGTGAAAAAAAACCACAAAAGGGAACATAGCAAACTTCCTGCAGCTCTGTCATCCAAACTTCACCACTGTTAACATTTTGGCACCAATTTTGACATCAAAACATCCTAGTCATTTTTACATAAAGAATACTTTTGGTTCATTAATATAAAAAATAATATTATAACATATGCTGGTTTCACCACCAAACAGGCAGCACACGCCCCTAGCGTTTCCACTGTCCCACAGGAAAGTTAAGAGTTACTTAAACAGAATTCCAGTCTGTGACTTGTACCAGGCCTTATTAATTGACACGGTATTCTCTCCAACATTCCACTCTCAAAGATCTTTACCTTCACAGACATATTTGGGTCCCTTTCATGACTACGTTAACATATTACCAAAATCCAACTGGTGTATTGCTAGCAAATAATTACAGAAGTAAATGGTGCCTGGATCTGAAATTGAAAATTGATTTCTTTGAAGAAATAGGAAATTATGAGCATGTTTGCCTCTCCGTCTTTGCAAACACTGGCCTGTGGGGCAGGGACATATTTTATTTTTACATCATTGATCCTTTGCACAGAGCCTGTGGTGAGTGCTTGTAAGTTAAGTGGTTTGCCTCAGTGAGGAGATGAGTGGATACTGTTGTAAGTTGCATGTCATAAAGTAAATAGAGGCACAATAAACTTGTAGAAACAGTGAGCCCATAAAGATTAGCATACCAGGGAACTGCAACCCGGAAGTTGCCTCAGGAACCAAGGGAGGCTGTTACAAGACCAATCAATACAGGGGAGCAAACAACAGAAGTCTGATTGGCCATGATGGTGGAACGGCATAGACAGCGTCTCTCTCTGCTGGAAAGCACTTGTTACGTAACACGACTGCCAGAGCTTAGGCTCTGTTTCTCTTTAACACAGGCATTTGCGAGTCACAGCCAAGTGTTCCTGGTGTTTGCAAACCGAGTGTGCTGGGTCACTTCAGAGGCCTGCCTGGTTCCGTCTGCTCAGGATTCTTCAGGCTTGGGACTCCATTTTTATCTAACATGAGCGCATATCAAGTTTCTTTCGTTGCTGGCGTTTTTCTAAATCGGTGGTTTTTCTCCTAGACATTTAACTATACTTTTCACTTCTTGGCTGCTTTTCAAAGGAAGATGATCTTCTTCGTTCTGTTGCTATTAACAGTTCCAATGAGATCCAATTAGACACTGTGCACTTTGCAGTGGGCAGTTCTGTGGCTCTTACCAGGTTCATAGCCACCTCTAAGGTTTTCTATGCCTGTCGTCCATAAAGGAACTCTGGACCCTTCTCCCACTCTGGGTACTTGTGGTCCTTTCTGTTCATCGTGTCTCTTTCTGGATCAGTGCTTGCGGAGCCTGAAAGAGCTTGTTCCCTTGGGCCATGTATGCAACCTGCTCTTGGCCAAATGTCCACGTAGGGCACTTGTGTTCTTTTCTAAGTCTGCCTTTCTCTGGAGTCCCCATGGTTCTGGATGACACAGCTCTGCTTCTAAAGCCTGAGCCCCCTCTGCCACTGGCCTTGCTTCTGTGAATGCAGAGCAGAGTCCTCTGTGAGCTTCAACATCCCCACAGCCTACCAGTCTTTCCCTGTGCTCCGTGGATGTGTGTGATCATCTGTTGTTCTGGTCTCCGGTTTTTCTTTCTGTCAACTGCTTGCAGCTTTCCACACCTTCCCTCTGTTACACAATTGCTCCGAATGCTCCTCTCCCATCGGAGCGCTCGTCTGCCAGCCACACCCGTTCCTTCTTCTCTCAGCCATGCAGCGTTTGATGGATCAAACGTTCTTCATCCCAGGGAATTTGTTCTCTCTTTGAGCTTTCTCAAGTTCCCACCTTTGTTCACTACTTTGAATCCTATAGCCTGGACTCCACGCCACCTCCACGTTTATCCTCCCTATGTGTCCTTACCTCGTCTGGGCTCCAACAGGAGACAATCGAACTCACCCCTTCAGCTTGTCTTCCCATCCCTGAGCATGGACTTTGCAAGGCAGAGCTCCCTCTGTCATTTGTGCATGTGCCTGCACGCAGAAGCAGTATGCGGTCTCACTGAGGAAAGCCATGTGCTCCTGAAATCTGTGGAAACTGAAATCCTGTCTGCCTACTTGCATGAGAGTCCTGCAGAGAGGAGAGTCCCCTGTGTACGGCTTCTGCAGAGAGGTCCTCTCTGGGATACGCAGCTAGTTTTTCACTTAGCTTTTGCAAGGGAGGGGTTTCTCACCTTGAATCTTCTTATCCAGGGGACAAGGAAAAAGTCACCTGCTTCATCTGTGACAGGGTCCCTCCCTATCCCCCTGCAGTGTGCATCTATGTTGTGGCTGAACCCAGGCAGCATTGCTATATGGTGTTAAGCTTGTGAACTTACATGATCAAGGTCTAGGGAAGGAATCACATAACATTCACAATACAGCTTAAGTTTTTGTATATGAGTGTGTGCCTGCTTGTACAGATGTTTGCCACATGTGTGCTTGGTACCCACAGAGGAGAGAAGAAGGGGTCAGATCCCCTGGAACTGGAGTTATGGATGGTTCTGAGTTACCTGGTAGGTTCTGAGAACTGAACCCAGGACCTCTCTCTACAAGAGCAACAAATGCTCTTAACCATTGAGCCATCTCGCCATCCTCACAACACAGCTTTTGCTATTCAAAATTGTGCCCAGCAAGCATCTGGAGTTTCTTCTCCAGCGTCGCATTGCTCTCTGGTGGAACACGGGACTCTTCACTGTCAGTACTGCGATGCTGACTGGTTAGCATTCAGAACTCCCAGTGCTTAGAAGCAGTCTCAAGCTCGGCAGAGTCACGTTGAAGTATTTGCTTTGCCTCGTGCTGACTGGTAAGTGAATGAGGTTCCTGGTGATGGACATCTGCTTTCTCCACATCCCACGGAAATAGAGACATTCCAAAGACAGTCTCCTGCCCTGCACGTAATGGAACCCCACTCTGCATTTGGGGATAGATCATTGTCTGTCTTCAATCTATTAAATTTACCTGCTCACCTGTCACATCAAGGAATGCCAGCCGCCCCCGCCCCAAGTCAGATGTTCTGGACACAGATGTTTCAAACAGTTATTGTTATTGAGAGGCTTGAGGCTAGAGAACTGTCAAAGAAGAGAACATTTTGGGTATTCAGCCTTGTGAAAAGTCAAATTCACTGGACAGTTAAAAAGGAAGCTAGAGAGAGAGAGAGAGAGACAGAAACAGAGACAGAGATAGAAAGACACACACACACACACATAGAGAGAGAGACAGAGATAGAAAGACACACACACACAGAGAGAGAGAGAGATAGAAAGACACAGAGAGAGAGAGAGAGAGAGAGAGAGAGAAAGGGAGAGAGACAGAGATAGAAAGAGAGAGAGAGAGAGAGAGAGAGAGAGAGAGAGAGAGAGAACACAGTGCCTGTAGGCTTCTGCTCCTCCCTTAAAATGATCTTTAATTTTTTTTTCCTCCTGGGCTCAGTCACAGAACAAAGACCCAGCACCTAAAGAGAGCCTGGACTGTGAGAGCACAGCCTTCTCACCCCCAGAACCCAATTAGAACATAACCATTCTCCATGAGTGAACAGCTACCAGCAGGGGTTTCCTGCCAGTGAGAGAGATGGTCACCTTCCTGTGGAAGTTAATGAACCTGCAGAACTGTAAGAAAGGCCAGTCCTTCCTGCAGTAAGGCTGGGGCGCAGAAGGGGTCTGGAGAAGATTAGGCAGAAACAAGAGAGGCGCAGACAGCTGAGCATTAATGGCCGCTCTGGCCACAGGGCTGTAGGGGTGAGGAGGGACTACCCCAGACTTGCCCCTAAATTCCCAGCCTGCTGCTGGGATGCTGTTGGGCTAACTTCCCAACTTCCTCATGGGGCTCCTGAAGTCTTCAACAACGTTTACATCTGAGACTGTATTACAGAGCTGCTTTCACAATGCTGAGAGATCAGAACCATCGGAACCAATACAGTAGATTAATTTGGTAGATTACGTGATAACCACAGGATACTCAGACATAGGCACCCACTAAAAGTATTCCCAGAAGTTGGACACAGCAGTGCACATGTATGATTTCAGTGCTTGGGATGTGGAAATGGAGATCACGTGTTTAAGGTCACCATCAGCTACATAACCAGTTCAAGGGGGCAGCCTGGGCTACGTGAGACCTGGTCTCAAAAGGACCCCAAAGCAAACATTAACAGCAAAATCCAAAGAATGTCTTATAGCACTGGCATAATGTGTGACACTGTGGTGAAAGGCATTTGCCAAACTATGTGGCCTGAGGTCTACCGCATGGGAGAGTAGACCTCGAGTCGGGATGGGACAGGCGCAGCTGTTAGTAAGTTGATGGGACACCTCCCCTACTGTCTCACTTCGCCATCTCTGGGAACTACAAGACTCTTGAACTTCACTCTCTTGCTCCGTGATTCCGAACTTTGTGCAATTGTCCAGCGAGGGTGCTGGGTACCTGAGGGACTCTAGAAGTACTTGGTAGCACAGGCCACCCCATGTGGATAAGAACACAGGGCAGGAATCTGTGCTCTGGGGGACCCTTCAGGATTCGGGTGACTCTGTTTCCCTTTGGCCTCTCTGTGTCTCTCATATTTTCTACAAGGAACTTTGGTGACGCCTGTAGTCATGCAAAGTGAGAAGTGTCCAACGATTGAAGGATCCTGCCATCCTCTAGTCACCCCATTTCTGCAGACAGTCCTGAACCCACCCCGCAGTTGACTTTTGTGGGGTATCCTGTGGTGTTCTCTTCTGATAGGCAGAGTGGACCCCAATGCATGGAGGCCTCAGTAATGTTTCCTAACAGATACCTTATAATTTAGTAAAATACTAAGAATTTAAAGTACTATTCTTAACTATGGAGCAACTGAATGACTATTAAAAAAAAACAATAAAAACAGAAAGAACTCCTCCCCCCCACCCCAATTTATAAGACTTCCTTACACTGATTTTAAAAAGGAAATGGACCACATTAAACCAACACCAGGCTTTCTGAAACCCTCTGGTCTGCCCCCTGAGGTTTTAACTGTGGTTTCATGTTTCATTGCAACATCTTGCCTTTCACTAAGGCTGGACTCTTACTTGAAATTGAGGAACACTTTCAAACCCACGTGATGTGTGCAGACCTCCATCGCCAACATTCAGGGGTGACGGTAAGCCATGCTGCCCTTCCTTCTCCTTTGTCCCAACTCAGCTGTCAATGCTCCCATGCCCCCCACCCCCCCAGTGACTCTGAGCTGTGTTGTAATAACTCTATTCAAGTAAACGTTCTGGCAGGACTCTTGGGGAGGCTCTGACTGGGGCTCAAATGCTCTGTCCCAAAGCATGGGGAATACTGAGATGTTGGGGAAATGGGTTGGCTCAGCAGAACCACGTGCTTCAGGTTTCTGAGGAAGTAGGGTCTGACGGGGACTGAGGCTCTTGTGGAACCAGTGAGCGTGGCCCAGGTGGCACAACACTGCTGAATTGCAGTGATGAGTACACCTGGCTCTCGGCCTCCATTGGAAGGGCCATCCGGGAGGAGCTACTGGCAGAGGTGTCTTCTGCCCTGATGATCTTTGAGGGGGCTCTACACTGTGCAACATCCCTTTTCCGAATTCTCCATTAGAGTAAAACTATATTTATACACTGCGCACTAAAGCTGAGCAGAGATTCGATGTCACTTAAATTAATGTTAGCAACTACTTGGCCCCGCTCTCCTTTCGCAGGTGAGGAAAGCTTAGAATCCTCTCAAATATAATTGGGAGAAAGAAATAGGCAAAGCCCTCCTTTGTGCCCGTGCTCGCAGGCCTGACTGTTCATTACGACGAAGGGAAACATGATCCTGACGATGACCACGGGAGAAAACGGGCTAAGAAGCGACCGCAGGCAGGCGAGGACCTTCGGTCCCCTTCCCAGGCCTGTGGACCGGCCCTAACTGTGCAAGCTAGTGACGGCCCTAATAGTCCTCAAATTCCCCAACCTGCAATACGGGGATTGCAGGAGCTAAAAATAGAGCCGTGAAGAGCTCCGGGGTAATGACTGCAGCCTGCCTTCTCCCTGCTCGGAGCTAAATAGTTCCACTTCCGTTAGCAATTTTTCTAAGGATATATCCGCCAGCAGTCTAATCGACTGTGAGGCTGCGGATTACCCGCCCCGAGACTTCCCTCTTCTCTCGCATTGTGGGTCCAGAGCGCAACCCAGTCCTGGATCTGTCAGAATCGAGGCTGGATAATGGGGAGGAAGCAGGCGCGTTCCTGAAGAGACGACCGTCTCCAGTGGAATAGAGTTTCAACATATCTCAGAGAAAGCCTTCTTCTCATCAGGCAAGAGTGAACAGGGGCACAGCATGAGTGTGTATCTGTCTGTCTGTCCTCCACAGACACTTTACTGTAGCTTAATCGCTGTGACCTGCCAACATCCCAGGAGCGCCTGCTCGTGTAGCTGTGGAAGCTGTCGAGTAGATTTCCCTTATTGTAGAAGAACTACGCTTCCCTTAACTTCACCCAGCAGCTGGTGCTCTGTCAGGGGTTCTGCCTTTGAGGAACTGCTCTTCCTAGAGGCGAGAAAGTCTCCTAGACAAGTGACAGATGGGACTGAGGAAATGCCCTTCAGGATGGATTGTTCTTTGACCCTCTCTTCCCGGGTGGACTTCCTGTTGTCTTGAAACCTGCAGGCCCAAGTGATCTGAAGGAGGGAACCAACCACAAGGGGCCTCTTGGGTGCCTTCACTCTGAGTGATATCACAGGTGGGCCCAGGGGCAAACCCCTAGATATACAGTCGGTCTTCCATTCTCCTCCCCTCCCCCAGTCAGCTCTCTCCGTTGCTACAGCTTTCCACAAGTCCAGAGGCTTTCCAGCTTCCTGCCTCCTTCTTTTCCAAGGCACTGACCTCTCTTCAGTCACCCTTACCCATCAGTTCTGTGTCTGTCTAGAAATCTCCCAGGCCATGGCTTACTTCCTATCTAGAAAGTGCTGAGTAAGATCAGGCCCAGTGAAGGCTTCTCCACACCTCTGCCCCAGTTTGCAAAGTGACAGCTCACCGGAAAGGTCAAATCTGAGCTTGTGAGTTTCTTTCTCCAAACTCCCTTCCTGCCCGGAGGGAGTCAATCCAGGGCCATTTCTACACTGCCTTGGGCTGCTCTCCAGCTCAGCTCACTCGGAGCTGGGTCATCTGGCCTTTGGGCCCATCTATTTTCAAGCCCTGAAGAAGAGATAAACTGACAGCCAAAATATTAATATTTGAGGCCGCCGTGGACCGACTGCTTCATAAATACTGCTGAGTCGGGGGTTTATACCATCCCTTAGCTTCTCTGGCTTATGGGAGTGCAGGTGACTTGGTGTGCGGCCCATGACCTGTCCCTCACATAGCAGTCAAGTAGCGCATGAGGGAAGTGCTTAAATAGCCTTGTGCCTTTTGAATATATCTCTCTCGTCTCATCCCTCCTCCACCCCCCACCAACCCACACAGCCAACTCGGGCTCCTCCTGAAGCCTGTAGATCCTTCCAGATGGTTACATCTCTCAGAAGCAAAAGGAACGTACATCTCAGCCTGCCTGTGTACATGCACATGTCCCCACAGCTTATTGTCTGAAAGCAGTCTGTATTACGGCTGACTCCTATTTGAGGGGGGAAAAATCCAAATTAGTAACTAAGTACTGTTTTTACTCTGCCACTCTTGGAAAGGAAACGTGGAGCCCGTCCACCTCTAGCTACAATCCAGCCTGGCGAGGCCCTATCGGTGGCAGAGTTTTTCTTGTCTCTCAAAAGACAGAAGGGGTGCCTCCCCTGGGTTAGTCAGTAGATGCAGTTAAAGCTGCATCAGTGTGTAACAACAGACGCGTCCCGCTGCCCTCTCACATGTGAGAAGCCATCTGCTGAGAACTGGCATGAGGGCCCTCAGTACAGTGCGGTCGCGCTTCAGTCTGAGCCTGAGCCCAACAGCTGACTTTGGCTCCAGACACATCCCCCAACTGCCATCACCAGCCTGGATTTTCAGTCACTTAGAAAGTGCAACAGTGTGATTTAGGGAGGTCCTGGGGTCCTGAGGTTGGGCCTCATCTAAATCTGTGCACCCTCCCCCAGGCAGGCTCCCTGGAGAAAGCCCACTGTCTTAGGGTTTCTATTCCTGCACAAACATCATGACCAAGAAGCAAGTTGGGGAGGAAAGGGTTTATTCAGCTTACACTTCCACATTGCTGTTCATCACCAAAGGAAGTCAGGACTGGAGCTCAAGCAGGTCAGGAAGCAGGAGCTGATGCAGAGGCCATGGAGGGATGTTACTTACTGGCTTTCTTCCCCTGGCTTGCTCAGCTTGCTTTCTTATAGAATCCAGGACCACCAGCCCAGGGATGGTACCACCACCATGGGCTGGGCCCTCCCTCTTGATCACTAATTGAGAAAATGCCTTACAGCTGGGTCTCATGGAGGCATTTCCTCAAGGGAGGCTCCTTCCTCTGTGACAACTCCAGCTTGGGTCAAGCTGACACACAAACCAGCCAGTACACGCACCATGTTGTTACCACTGATCATGGCAGGGATAGCACCTCCTGGGTTACCTCATTAGGCTGGCATTGTCTGCCCTTCTAATAGGAATACAAGATGGTCCATGAGCTCTACCTCACCCTGATGAACCAATCTCCTCTCTGAGGAGCTTCAGGGCCTGGACTTGGAAATGGTATTGGGAGGGCAGGTGGCCTCGATGATTCCACACTAAGCCAGCATCTCTTCCCACGATCTTACCTGTCCTGTATGCTTGCAGACATAAAGAAATGTGGGCACTACATTAGACCTTTCAAGCTCCACACCACTATCTATGACCCCTGTACCCTAAAACAAGGGCTTTGGCCAGGTGTGCTGACTGTAGCATCAAGAACGCCATCTTAAACCCACAGCACAGCGCCTTAGGCTTGTTGGGAGCAGAGTAAACAACAGGGCAGCTTTCTCTTGCTCTGTGGCCTCCCCTGAGTATCTTCTCTTTTTTCACTCACCATGTGACATCACTCACCATGTGACATCACTCACCATGTGACATCACTCACCATGTGACATCACTCATTGCATGACATCACTCACCATGTGACATCACTCACCATGTGACATCACTCATTACGTGACATCACTCACCATGTGACATCACCCATCATGTGACATCACTCATCACGTGACATCACTCACCATGTGACATCACTCATCATGTGACATCACTCATCATGTGACATCACTCATCACGTGACATCACTCACCATGTGACATCACTCATCGTGCGACATCACTAATCATGTGACATCACTCATCATGCGACATCACTCACCATGTGACATCACTCACCATGCGACATCACTAATCATGTGACATCACTCACCATGTGACATCACTCACCATGTGACATCACTCATCATGTGACATCACTCACCATGTGACATCACTCATCATGCGACATCACTAATCATGCGACATCACTCATCAGGTGACATCACTCACCATGTGACATCACTCACCATGTGACATCACTCACCATGTGACATCACCCATCATGTGACATCACCCATCACGTGACATCACTCACCATGTGACATCACTCATCATGCGACATCACTCACCATGTGACATCACTCACCATGCGACATCACTAATCATGTGACATCACTCACCATGTGACATCACTCACCATGTGACATCACTCATCATGTGACATCACTCACCATGTGACATCACTCATCATGCGACATCACTAATCATGCGACATCACTCATCAGGTGACATCACTCACCATGTGACATCACTCACCATGTGACATCACTCACCATGTGACATCACCCATCATGTGACATCACCCATCACGTGACATCACTCACCATGTGACATCACTCATCATGTGACATCACTCATCATGTGACATCACTCATCACGTGACATCACTCACCATGTGACACCACTCATCATGCGACATCACTCATCATGCGACATCACTCATCATGTGACATCACTCATCATGTGACATCACTCATCACGTGACATCACTCATCAGGTGACATCACTCACCATGTGACATCACTCACCATGTGACATCACTCATCATGTGACATCACTCATCATGTGATGTGAATGTTCTCCCCACACTCACTGCCAGGTGTCCACGCCACAGTCACACAACCCCATGTACCCTCTGTACACAAGAGCAGACCCAGGAGGTAAGGGAGTGAAGAGGAAGAAGAGGATGTGAAGGAAGAGACAAGGCCTGGTCCAGCTCTTCCGTTGGCTGGAGCTCCCTTACGCTTCCCTGATCCTGCTCCTTCCCTTCAGGTTACCTAAGAGCAACTACAAACCTGAGCACTGTGTTTAGATATACAGTGATAATGGTCACTGGTCACTTCAGAGTGACAGGGGCACATCCAACAGGCTCCAGAGCACCAGGTACATTGTGTCTACAGCGGGGAGGCCAGGATAGAGTGGTCCGGGGACTTAGGGGGACTTCTGAGATTCCCCTGGGCCCTCTTACCAGCTGAGGTCCTTCTGTTCTTGTCACCATCTGACAGATTACAATCAAAGCATTGGACAACGGACATTTGTGTGCCATCACCCATGTCATGCCAGATGACACCATCGGTTATGACGTCATCTCACGTGATGCTACCTCCCCTGATATCACCGTTTGTGGTGCCGTACCATTTGATACCATCTCTGTGACAGCATCCTGTGTCATATTGTCTTGTCTCATGTGACGTTGCTTCCATGTTTGGTGCTGTTTCGTGCGATGTCATCCTGTATGACATGACTAGTTATTTCTGTGGGGTTCAGACCGTCCTCAGGGTGACTGTAGGATTTCCCTGTACCCCGATGTATGCCTCCCCACTTAGTAACATTTGTGAATGATTTGGTCGCCACTCAAAGACCTAAAGAAATTATTTTTTTATTACATTAAAAAATTTTAGTGTGTGTGTGTGTGTGTGTGTGTGTGTGTGCGTGTGTGTGTGCTCACGCGTGCGCACACATGTATGTATGCCATGCCACATATGTGGAGGTCAGAGGACAACTTGTGGAAGTTATGCTAGTTGGTTCTCCACAATGTGCATCCTGAGGATTTGAACTCAGGGCTTGGCAGAGGTGACTTTACCCATTAAGCCATGTCACTGACTTGGAAAGTCTTTTTTTTTTTTTTTTTTTCCGTTTTTGCATCTGAAGGAATGTTAATTCCAGGTGTGCTTTGATGATAACATTGTATTTGATTGCTGTTACAATAGCAACAATGTACTGGTTAGTTTTTATCAACTTGATACAAACCAGAGTCACTTGAAAAAGAGAGAAACTATAGAATTTCTACGGGACATTTTCTTTTTAAAGATTTATTTATTTTGTTTTGCGTAGTGAGTGTTTGCCCACACACATGTTATTTGAAAGGTCTAAAAGAAGGGATTAGAACCCCTGGAATGGGCTGTGCACTGCCACACAGGTGCTGAGAACTGAACCTGGGTCCTTGGTCAAGAGCACCAACTGCTCTTAAACCACTGAACCATCTCGCCAGCCCAAGTGAGGCAGCTTCTTAATTGCTAATCGCCAGGCCATGGTGGGCAGGGCTCTCCTCATCAGGCAGTCCTGGCTGTGTGGGAAAGCTCACTGAGTGTGAGCTGGTGGGTGCAAGCTGGTAAGCAACTTTCCTCCACGGTTTCTGCTTTGAGCTTCTGCCCTGGCTTCCCTGATAAGCTGTACTGGTGGCTGAAATAAGCCCTTTACTCCCCAAGTTGCTTTTGGTCAGAGTGTTGTGTTTTTGTTTCTTTGTTTTTTTGAGGGGGGTTGTTCTTTGTTCATTTGGTTGGTTGGGTTTTGTTGTTGTTCTTTAATCATAGCAAAGAAAGCCAGCTGGAACAAGCAATGAGTCACTCTTTTAAAAGACCACAGTGGGGGTCCCCATTGGAGGAGTTCGAGAAAGGATCGAAGGAGCTGAAGGAACTTGCAACCCCATAAGAACAACAATACCAACCAACCAGAGCTCCCAGGGACTAAGCCACCACCCAAAGACTACACATGGACAGACCCATGGCTCCGGATGCATATGTAGCAGAGGATGGCCTTGTTGGGCACCAATGGGAGGAGAAGCCCTTAGTCCTGCCAAGGCTGGATCCCCCCAGTGCAGCGGAATGTCAGGGTGGGGAGGCGAGAAGGAGTGGGTGGTTGTGGGGGGACACCCTTATAGAAGAAGGGGGAGGGAGAATGTCCTAGGGGGTTTATGGATGGGAAACCAGGAAAGGGGATAACATTTGAAATGTAAATAAAAAATCTAATAATAATAAAAAGAAGAAGAAGAGGAGGAGGAAGAGGAGGAAGAGGAAGGAGGAGGAGAAGAAGAAGAGGAAGAGGGGGAAGAGGAAGGAGGAGGAGGAGAAGAAGAAGGAGAAGAAGAAGAAGAAGAAGAAGAAGAAGAAGAAGAAGAAGAAGAAGAAGAAGAAGAAGAAGAAGAAGAAGAAGACAATGACAGTGTTTAAGAAAACCAGAATGGTTTCCATGAAACCCAAGGCAGGAGCTCTTTGACTCTTTTTGTTATTTTGTCTTTTTTTTTTCCAGAGCTGAGGACAGACAGGGCCTTGCACTTGCCAGGCAAGCTCTACCACTGAGCTAAATCCCCAGCCCCACTCTTTGGCTCTTTAAGGAAACAGCATCACCAATGGGTTTAATATGAGGACTGGCCTGGTGGGCCATGGACACAGCCTCAAGAGCACATGTTGATGGATTAATAATGGCTGAGCTCTGGTTAAATGCACTGAAGAGGTTTTTCTAATGGGAAGAACTGAGGGGTAGGCTTTCAGCAGGCATCTTTGAGGAGTGTAAACCATGGTCAGTCAGGAGGATCTGCTGATTGGGATCATAAGCCCCCAGGCAGCCTATGGCTACAGATCTTGGACAAGCCAGGGCCTTGCCTGTTCCTACAATGCCTCTTGAAGAATCAGCAACAGCAGCGATGGTTGTCTACTGGGCAGTTTCGGTACCTTGATTCTGACAAGCACTGCTACCACAGCGGTCCCTTGGATATGAATTTAGTTTGAGCATCTGAGTAGCTGAGGCTTGGACAACCCAATGAGCTACCCACAGCTCACAGGCAGGAGGAACAACTCCTCGATGGAGAGTCCAGCCACCATCAGCGGGAGCACGAGGAAAGCCTTTGTTCAGATTGGCCAAGGGTTGGTCATCTGCCTTCTTGTTTCCTCTTCTAGCAAATGGTAATCAAGACCCCCTCCTCGCCATGCCAGGCCCTGTGTCGCCTGCTGTGACTAATTTGGCCACCAAACAGTAGGCTGTGTGACCTTAAGGGCTTGGCTAACAACAGGTCAGTATGCGGATTTTGAAAATGTTTATTTTAAGAGCAGTTGTGCGGCTAGACAGGCAGAGTTCTGAGAGAGAAAAGGACCCCGTGGCAGGAGGGTAGCGCTTAAGCTTGGATTGTGACCCGGCTTAATTGTCCTGTATTTGCAGTGGAGCGGCTGGAAAATTCCTTATCCCTCAACACCTACAAGCCAGAGATTACTAGGACCAAAAATAAAAAGACGCCCCACAGCTTTCCAAACAGGTACAACCTTGATTGAAGGCTCCCCCGAGACTCCCCCAGTGTGCCTGGCAGGAACTCCGAGAAGACAGCCGCAATTACAGAAGCATTTGCTAGCGAGAGGAAAGAAAAAAAATCAAATGCTGCTGGCTTTAAAATGCTCTTGTCAGATTGGATTCGAGCCAAGTTATAAATGTGTGGATTTGGATTTTAGAAGGAAATTCAGCAGCCCAGGGCTGCAAGAGTAAAAGCCAGTCCCACAGAAGGGAGAGTGTGGATATCAACAGGGAGAGGACGTCTTTCCAGATATAACGAGTACACACACCCGGCCTTGAAACACGAGGGAGAGTCTTCTCAATGGGAGACGGGTCCAGAAACTGCACCTCCCCACCAGAGACAGACCCGGCCAGCCCAGAGCAGCTGCTGTTACTCACAGAGGCCTCTGGTTTCCTTCAAGGTAGAACAGGAGTTTGTCCCCAGCTGAGGTACTGTCCTACCTCTTACACTCCAGCAGAGGACAAGGCTGCTCGCACCCCAGCCACATGGAGGGGTGAGCCTGGTGTGCGGGCCTGGATTCTTCCCAGCACAGGAGCTCAGCTGTCATTGCTGCTGCCTGCTCTCCACACAGCTACACAGCAGCACCGTGGAGAAGGGGCTACCTCTGGAGAGAAAAAGTCAGAGACCAAGCAGCCCAATACTTAGGACAGTGGTTCTCAACCTGTGGGTCTTGACCCCTTTGGGTCAAATGACCCTTTCACAGGGGTCGCCAAATACCATTCTGCATATCCAATGCTTACATTCTAATTCAAAATGGCAGGAAAATTACAGTCATGAAGTCGAAATAAAAATAATTTTATGACTACAAAGCTTCTGAAAGGCAAATGACACTGTTGTTAGGACAAAACGGCAACGAACAGATTGGGAAAAGATCTTTACCAATCCTACAACTGATAGAGGGCTTATATCCAAAATACACAAAGAACACAAGAAGTTAGACTGCACAGAGACAAATAACCCTATTAAAAATGGGGTTCAGAGCTAAACAAAGAATTCACAGCTGAGGAATGCTGTATGGCTGAGAAGCACCTAAAGAAATGTTCAACATCTTTAGTCATAAGGGAAATGCAAATCAAAACAACCCTGAGATTTCACCTCACACCAGTGAGAATGGCTAAGATCAAAAACTCAGGGGACAGCAGATGCTGGCGAGGATGCGGAGAAAGAGGAACACTCCTCCATTGTTGGTGGGATTGCAGACTGTACAACCATTCTGGAAATCAGTCTGGAGGTTCCTCAGAAAATTGGACATTGAACTACCTGAGGACCCAGCTATACCTCTCTTGGGCATATACCCAAAAGATGCCCCAACATATAACAAAGACACGTGCTCCACTATGTTCATCGCAGCCTTATTTATAATAGCCAGAAGCTGGAAAGAACCCAGATGCCCTTCAACAGAGGAATGGATACAGAAAATGTGGTACATCTACACAATGGAATATTACTCAGCTATCAAAAACAATGACTTTATGAAATTCATAGGCAAATGGAGGGAACTGGAAAATATCATCCTGAGTGAGGTAACCCAATCACAGAAAAACACACATGGTATGTACTCATTGATAAGTGGATATTAGCCCAAATGCTCGAATTACCCTAGATGCACAGAACACATGAAACTCAAGAAGGATGACCAAAATGTGAATGCTTCACTCCTTCTTTAAAAGGGGAACAAGAATACCCTTGACAGGGAATAGGGAGGCAAAGTTTAGAACAGAGGCTGAAGGAACACCCATTCAGAGCCTGCCCCACATGTGGCCCATACATATACAGCCACCAAACTAGGTAAGATGGATAAAGCAAAGAAGTGCAGGCTGACAGGAGCTGGATGTAGATCGCTCCTGACACACACAGCCAGAATACAGCAAATACAGAGGTGAATGCCAGCAGCAAACCACTGAACTGAGAATAGGACCCCCGTTGAAGGAATCAGAGAAAGAACTGGAAGAGCTTGAAGGGGCTCGAGACCCCATATGTACAACAATGCCAACCAACCAGAGCTTTCAGGGACTAAGCCACTACCTAAAGACTATACATGGACTGACCCTGGACTCTGACCCCATAGGTAGCAATGAATATCCTAGTAAGAGCACCAGTGGAAGGGTCCTGCCAAGACTGAACCCCCAGTGAACATGATTGTTGGGGGGAGGGTGGTAATGGAGGGAGGATGAGGAGGGGAACACCCATATAGAAGAGGAGGGGGAGGGGTTAGGGGAATGTTGGCCCGGAAACCCGGAAAGGGAATAACAATTGAAATGTAAATAAGAAACACCCAATTTAATAAAGATGGAGAAAAAAATAATTTTATGGTTGGGGGTCACCACAACATGAGGAACTGTATTAAAGGGTAGCAGCCTTAGGACGGCTGGGAGACACTGCTCTAGGAGGTTTGGAGAGAGTGGCTGAGCAGGGGTTTGGCACGTGGCAGGGAGAGAGGCATGGTTTCGCTTGCCAGAGCCCTTTGCTATATTTTGGTGCCAGGCATCCACGAGGGATGTTGCCCTCCCAGTTCTGGAAGCAAAGACATTTGCCGGTTTATTGGCCCAAGGTGACGGCCAAGAATGGGTGCCAGAGGGCAGTAAGCCTTGGGATTGAGAGCAGCTGTCTTAAAAGTGTCGCCAACACAGGACAAGGCTGCGATGGCAAATTCTCACTATCTGCAGAGGCCTGGAGACCCCGTGCCTGTGGGATGTGACGCGTGGGGGATCACCCTCCTTAGCTGTTCTTAGCTGTTTACCATCATGGAATTAACCAAGTACTGTGGGGCGTTTTGTCCATAGAGTGATTCCTTACGGTTTATTTAACACGCATACCCACACGTGCATGTGCAGGTCAGGGAAATTCCAGAGAACCTTCATCGAATTCAATAGGAAGAAAGCTATCCCGGTAGATGGATGCAAGCTCACAGGTCTCTGTGAGGAACAGTGGATCCACCAGCACTGCCCGTGGGCTGTGGAGGCTTGGGGACACCTTCCTGAATCCTCAATTGCAGGCCTTTAGCCGGTTTCGCTCCTTGCAACGTGGTCTGGCTACTCCTGTGGACAGCGTTAGGAATGCAGGCTGAGTCCCAGCCCCGCCCCCTCCATCCCCTCCCCCACCCCTAATCCGGGATCAGGATCTCTGGCTGATTCCAAACAATGAAGGTGTGAGGAGCTTGAGCTCAGGGTCTCCGAGGGCTCATCTGACTGTGGGTTCGTTTTATTTTTGAGAAAGGAGGGGCGGGCTCTTCAAAGGCCATAAAGGGACCTCGCAAAGCTCCACGGAGTGGTTCTGGTCAGTGAGCAGAGGGCTGTTACTATTGGATGCTAGCTCAGAGGGATACACAAGCGGCTAGGGCAGGCGCGGTCAGAGTGTTGGAGGCTCTCCCGAGTCAGAGAGCTATTATTATTAAAACTGAGCACTCATAAACTTCCAATTAAATATATTAAGAACAAAACTCATCGATTCCTAATTACTCCTCTAAGCCTTCTGAACGTAGCTACACTCCAGGGGGTCACTGAACAGTCGCACCGGTGTATGGAAGCTATGGAGTATGAACGAGGTTGGCTGCAGGACCCACGGGCGCCACCAGGCATGTGAGGTGCTGCCCAACAATGTTTGGTGAAGGAGTCTTGTGCATACATACATCTCGACACACACACCTACCTCCGATATGAGCAGTGACCAGCCACCCTGTGTTTTCTCTGCATCCATGGGATATGCTTCTAGACAGACCTGCTACGGCCTGGTGTACTGGCTGGTTCTGTGTGTCAACTTGACCCAAGCTGGAGTTGTCACAGAGGAAGGAGCCTCGCTTGAGGAAATGCCTCCATGAGACCCAGCTGTAAGGCATTTTCTCAACTAGTGATCAAGGGTGGGAGAACCCAGACCATTATGGGTGGTGCCATCCCTGGGCTGGTGGTCTTGGGTTCTATAAGAGAGCAAGCTGAGCAAGCCAGGGGAAGCAAGCCAGTAAGTAACATCCCTCCATGGCCTCTGCATCAGCTCCTGCTTCCTGACCTGCTTGAGTTCCAGTCCTGACTTCCTTTGGTGATGAGCAGCAATGTGGAAGTGTAAGCTGAATAAACCCTTTCCTCCCCAACTTGCTTCTTGGTCCTGATATTTGTGCAGGAATAGGAAGCCTGACTAAGACACCTGGGGAAGAGAGAAAAGCTCTCCTTTTATTGCTGAAGTCCCCAACCATGGCGTGGGCACCTTACACAACCAAGAATGTCCTCGAAATGTTCAAGAGGGTCATGAGTACTTGGGAGAGTGTGTGGATGGCCACAGTAGAGCAATTCAGAGGTCACAGGGACAGGTCGACCTTATGGCCTGAGCTCTACAGGTAGGATAGCATCTGGCATGGGACCCTCAGCTGTCTCCGTTACATGTCCCCACTTCCTATCAGTGCCACATACTCTCAACTCCATGGGTGAATATAAATGTCATGTTTCCATCTTCAATAGACCATGTAAGACGACTTCCTCATGTCTAGCATGCCAATGGCAAAGGAAACAATTGGCTGCTTGTGATGGTTTGCATATGCTTGGCCCAGGGAGTGGCACTATTAGAAGCTGAGGTCTTGTTGGAGGAAGTGTGTCACTGTGGGGTGGGCTTGCAGACCCTCCTCCTGGCTGCCTGAGGATGCTCAGCCTGTTCCTGGCTTCCTTCGGGTGAGGATGTAGAACTCAGCTCCTCCTGCACCATGCCTGCCTGGATGCTGCCGTGCTCCTGCCTAGATAATGGACTGAACCTCTGAACCTGTAAGCCAGCCCCAATTAAATGTCCTTTATAAGAGTTGCCTTGGTCACGGTGTCTGTTCACAGCAAGAGGACCCTAACTAAGACACTGCTTGGATCCACGAGGACAGACCTGCTCACAAGGACAGTGGGCTTCCCACACCGAGGGCTGAGTGCTTCTGAAGCAGAGAAGCCAGGCTCGGGGGGGTATCCTCCCGTGTACCTGCTGGTGGGCAAGCCTGTTCACTCATCCTTTACCTGAAAGCTCCTCAGGCTGTGTGAGTGAAGCATCCTCAGAGAGCTCATTCCGCTTGCCCTGTGCCCCTCGGTGTCGAGCAAAGCTAGTCCCATCAGAACTCTTGACACGGCACAGTAAGCATCATGGCCCATCCCTGGGTTGTTAGAAGCCATGTCCTGCAAGTCCCGTGCCTGGACTGACCTGGTTTCACTGGCAGCTGCAGCTCCTAGGAAGGACGCAGCCTGGAGCCCAGCAGCTCCAAGAGCATCCAGGGACAGAGAGGACCACAGATCCCACCAGAAGCCAAGGGAGCCTCCTTGCTTTGTACCAGATATTAGCCCAAGCCAGCAGGGTGAGGGCAGGGAGTGAAACCGTGCACATGGGCTTCTGAGCCTCCCGCATCTCTCAGTGGAAAGATCAGAAGGATCTTCTGCCCCCTGATGTATGTCTGGGGTCAACTTCGTAACCAGCACTAACTGAACCTGTATTAAACATGCTGACGAATGAGACAGTAGCCTTCTGCAGAAGCCAGAGGCCTGAATGTAATCCGGTGTACACCAGCCATTGAACTTAGAATGTATGCAGTGCACAATGCATGAAGCCACTGGCTTGGCCTGCCAGTCAGGCTGGGTGAGCAGGGTCTAACACAGTGAAATCCTAGCTGAAGCAGGAAATGGCTGGGGCTAACACCGGGGTTGCTGAGCACTGAGATGCAGGCTTCACGCAACTCTACCTTTTTTCTATCATTGCTATTGAACTGGAACCCCTGTGTGTGCCAGCGAGTGCTTGCCTGGCTATCCCCCGGGGCCTCTGGCTCTGGGTGTCCTGAAGTGGACTCTCTTTCCTCGGTAAAGAGCAAACTCGGGATTTTTCTCCCTTGGGGTCTCCTCTGACTTCCACGGTCGGGTTGTACATCGTGGAGCGGAGAGACTCCGTTTTTTTCTGACTCCAGATCATGCAGGTATTGTAGCATCCGCACTACTCCTAGGGGAATCACATCTCCATCAAACTGTGTATTTACACCGGCAGAAAGTTTCTCCTTCCTGGGTGGGCATGCTTACGGTCAAAGACCAGACAACAGACAACTATCACTGAGGAAACAAACTGGGATCTTCTGTTGAAGGTTTAAGACATCCGTGGGCTTGGTTCTATTTTATTCTGCCCTGGAAGAAGTGGGGCAAACAGAAAAAGAGGCAGTTTCTATGCAGAAACGCAAAGGTGCTTGAGTTGGATACGGCCGTTCCTGATGCTCACCTCAGACTCTCTCTGTCTTTTTAGCTCTAGTCATAAGGTAAGAGCGTCTCTTGGCTTAAACTAAGTACTGTTGGGTCCTGGTTCATCATCTGGTGTCCTTCCTCTGAGGGTGAACAGCTGGGCACGCTTGTGGAGTTAGCATTTGACACTATATTCAAATCATTTCTTTTGTCCCCAGCTCTCCACTCTGGCTCTCGAGTTTCTCTGGCTCTTAGCACGGTGCCCAGGAGTAATCATATTTTCTGAGTGTGCGGAACTCCGTGTTGGCACACACATCTCCCTGTGGAGGTCATGGATCTGTGTGTCCAGAGAAGGTAAGAGAGCTCTGATGTGACAACAGCCACCTCAATACCCTTCCAGCCGTATTCAGTCCAAATCCCAGGCCTTGGCTATGGTTCCGTCGTCACTGTGGGATGCCTCCAGTGGAGCTGAGGGTGCAGCCTCTCTTGAGCAGCATTTTTTTTTCTCCTGCTCTCAGCACTGACTTCCTGTAGAGGCCCATGCAATTCAGGGCTAATCCATGCTGCCACGCTGGTTGGCAGGCATGGACTCCACTTCCCAGAAGAAGAGCCTAGTGCCAGCTGCAAGTGGGAAGTGGACCTGTTATCCACACTGGGGGATTCTGGGTCTTGTAGTCTGGTGTGGTGGCCATGGGTATTTGTACCCCAGGATTTATCCAGTGAACTGGGACACTTCAGAAGTTGTGGGTCACGGTGAGAAGGAGGTCCGTGGGACTACACATGCTGTGCTACTTAGAGGGGGTGTTGCCCCCCAGCCCACCATCGATTGTCTTCAAAGCTGGACATTGTGTTTCACATTATTTCCACTGCGTACGTACAACCAGAGGCCTACCCGCCGCCTGCAAGGATAAAGGACTGGCATTGCGTTGACCTCAACACTGTGGGAGAGGACTAATCCATGTGGATAAAGTAACAGATCATTTAGATGCCGCTGGTGGGCATGGCTGGATCCAGCGAACGCTTTTTCTCAAAATGCACAAATGTGTTTATGAAGGAATAAATGCAAACGAAAGGCAAGTCCCTGTGCCTGTGCGTTTTGTATTTATATCTTTTTCTGTGGCTGAAATGGAAAAACCACGGCTAACTGTACATGCATGATTTGTGTTGTATACAGTGTGCATTTTTCATATTCAGTTTTCTAAACGGGCTGCAAATATTGAATGTGTTCACTGGCAAACATCAGGATGGATGTTTGCTGCTGCTGCATTTCTTAGAGCTCATTCTCTCAGCTCAGAAGGGGCCTCTGATTCTGTTTTTTCCCCTCGGTTATCAGCCCCAGTGGTCCCCAGAGTGGACAAACAACTCTTCCCGTCTAGGGCACACGGAGGGTGTACAGCATTAGGCTTTCCCTACGGGATGTTTTCAATAAGACCAAGGGCCACAGCTCCAGGCAGGATGGAGAAGCCCCTGGGCCACCAGCTACTGGAAGGAAACGAGAAACCCAGACGGTTAATGTCATGACTCGTAGGTGGCAGTCCCATGAGCTCCCATAATAACCAGCAGCAGGTCTTAGGCAACGTGATCTAAAAGCTCAGCCCTTCGCCGCACCAGCCTGCCCTTGGCCGACCCTCCTAGCTGCTCCGAACCCCTCATCACTTCATTATATAAAATTTACAGAGAGCAGAGATCACTGTACTGCGCCATCCCTCCTGGGAGGGTTCAATTACCGGGTGAGCAAAGTCCTAAATGTGTGCTGTCAACATGGGCACGGCCATGAATCCCATAACCTCAGACTTCACAGGCAAATGGCAGTCTTCCCCACAGAGTAAGAGGCTCAGAAACAGGACAAAGCTTTCCTTCAATTCATGTATGGTTGTCGATAGAATATGCAGAAAATGTCAGGGTAGCTTGCTCCACTGTGTTTACTGCTCCAAGAACGCTCGCCTACAGAGATAGCCCTGCACACATTTGATAAACTTCCCTCCTGACCCAGCTATCACAAGCCCTGCCTCCTTGTTTATCTGTAATAACCGGCTTCCTCGTTCAGCTGTGTGTAATGACTTCCCCGTCCCCACCTCTGTCCAACTGCCTAGAATAAACACATTAAGCTTCTGGGGTTCCTCAGTCTATCAGGGAGCCCAGAACATGTGACCCCAGTTTTTCCTTTCCATCTGTCTACCCTCGTTCCCTCCATACCACAGTCAGATCCAGCCATGGTCCAGGGCTCAGCAGGAATGTCCGCCCAGCAATGAAGAAACAGCTACCCGGCGGAGGCTGGTTATAAACCACAGAGGCTTGGACGAGAGAGAATCCCGTTGGCTTCCACAAATGGAACAACACACTGTGTCCTGATTGCTTCAGCTGTCAACTGGACACAGCCTAGCGTTGGCCTAAGGAGGGCCCAAGTCATATGGTCTTGTCTGTAAGGAATTGTCTTGATTGTTGGTGTGGAAAGGACCGTCCAGCCCACTGGGCGTGGTGACACTGCTAAGTGTGTTGTCCAAGAAATCTAGCTGAGTGTGGGCCTGGGAGAAAGTCAGTCAGAGCCATTCCTACGTGGCTTTTACTTTAGCACCAGACTTCTCTCAAGGTTAGTTAGATTATGACCTGGACTGGTATGCCAAAATAAAACTCTTCTTCCTATTTTAACTAGGCTTTCTGTTGCTGTGGTAAAACACCCTGACCAGAGGCAACTTGGGAAGGAAAAGGTTTATTTTACCTCCAATTTCACATCACAGTCCATCACTGAAGGAAGTCAGGACAGGAACTCAAACAGGTTAGGAACCTGAAGGCAGGAGCTGAAGCAGAGGCCATGGAGGTGAAAGACCCCCGGAGTGGGGAGACCCTCACTCAAGTCTCGGGATGACGCGACCCCCCAAGAACTCACACAAGACCGCCCTTGTTGTAATCACATGAGGTTTATCGATAGCAACCAGTGCACTGGGGTCGAGACTCGTATCCCACGCAGGGGCAGTGGAGTTCGACCCTGAGAGGCTGGGAGAAAGGGTATTTAAAGGGAGAAACCACAACTTGAGGGGGCAGGGATGGCGTCATTGAAAGGTGTGAAGAATAACAGTGAAAAATCGCAAGGAAAAACTCTCTGTTTTTCAAGATTGTTTCCTAGGAGAAGCTGTCTCCTACTTCTCAGATTGTTTAACTTCATTGTCCGCTAGTTCCTAGGAGAAGTTGCTTCGTGCTTCTCAAGATCGTTCTCTAAGATTTATGGTCAACTAGTTTCTGGGAGAAAGCTGTTGAGCCGGCCAATGTAATTACCCATTCTATAGCCCTAGGAGAGGCTTCTTGGAACATACAATTCTGGGGCCTAATCTGTTTTTTTTTTTTTCTTCTGGTCTAAACTTTGTGTCCTGGGTTGCTCTCACAGTTCGCTCAGCCCTCTTTCTTGTAGACCACAGAACTGCCAGTCAGGGAAGGCACCACCCATAAAGAGGTGGGTCCTCCCACATCAGTCACTAATTAAGAAAATGCCCTACAGGCTTGCCTATAGCCTGGTCTCATGGAGACATTTCCTCAGTTGGGGTTCCTTCTCAGATAACTCTAGCTTGTGTCAGGTTGATGTAAAAACCAGCCAGCACACCTCTTGTACTGGCTGGTTCTGTATGTCAACTTGACACAAGCTGGAGTTATCACAGAGGAAGGAGCCTCGCTTGAGGAAATGCCTCCATGAGACCCAGCTGTAAGGCATTTTCTCAACTAGTGATCAAAGGTGGGAGGACCCAGACCATTGTGGGTGGAGCCATCCCTGGGGTGGTGGTCTTGGGTTCTATAAGAGAGCAAGCTGAGCAAGCCAGGGGAAGCAAGCCAGTAAGTAACATCCCTCCATGGCCTCTGCATCAGCTCCTGCTTCCTGACCTGCTTGAGTTCCAGTCCTGACATCCTTTGGTGATGAACAGCAATGTGGAAGTGTAAGCTGAATAAACCCTTTCCTCCCCAACTTGCTTCTTGGTCATGATGTTTGTGCAGGAATAGGAAGCCTGACTAAGACACCTCTCAAGTTGCTTTTGGTCACAGTGTTCACCACAGCATCAGAGAGCAAAATAGAACAGATTGGTTTTGTTCTCCACTTGAGAAAAAAAAAAAAGTAAAGCCAAGATTATTTAGATTATTTATCACTACTAATACTATTATTATTGTGAATTGCTCAATAAAGTGTGCTGCCATTTTATCAAGACATTGCAAGCAAACATTACCGATGACCATGGTTGGTAGTATGCTCTCACGGATACAACATTAACTCTGTCACAGATGTCACAAGGCTGCTCCAAGATGTGTAAAGGCTCCTGCTCTAATGACAGCTGCCTAGCATTCCAGATGTGAGAAGACCTGTGTGAACTGAAGTTCCCAGAAAACACACACATGCACGCACCACACAGTACACACTACGCACCACACACACACACACACACACACCTCCACCTCACAATACACACACACACACCTCACAATACACACACCTCCACCTCACAATATACACACACATACACACTCACACACTACACACCACACACACACCTCCACCTCACAATACACACACACCTCCACCTCACAATACACACACACACACACACACACACACACGCACAGGCACAGGCACACCTGTATGATAGCCTCCATGAGAATGAGCAATTGATTAGAACTGTGTTGTTGTGGAGAGTTGAAAGGTCGCAACTCTGAGCCAATTATCTTGGTTTATCTTTAGTCCCTTCAATGACTGTTCATCAGACATCTAGGTGTCTGACCTGCATCCTTTAAGAACTATCAGGTAAAACTTTTGGAGTGCACTAACTTAGCAGTCCACTCGCTTCCACCAACCCAAACTCTAAAGTGTCTTTACGTAGCACCTGAGACTTAAAGCAGAGTTTCCCCAGCTTGCTTGAAACCCGTCCACCTGACGTCCCCACAAAGGCATTTGGAATTATGATTTTTGTTTTATAACATGTGACCACCTCCATGTTGGAATGTGCCATTTGGTACACTCTCACCCAGGTCCCTGGCCATGGCTACTTTTATTCAGCTGGAGATAAGCTGTCTTGCTCCCTTTGACAGCTGCGCTGGGCTCGATACCTGAAAGCGGCTCACGCCGGAGTCATCCTCTCCCCAGGGAAAGCCACCTACCGCCCAGCCATTGATTTCGAGGCTGGAAGGTAGGGATTTTTCAGAGCACAGCACACTGCCATCCTGTAGAAGCAGTTCTCAGGCTTTGTTGAGTAGGTCAACCAGCAGGTAATAACTTTCTTCTGAAGATGAGCAGGTGTAGATCAAGCCACAGGCCCTACACTTTCAAGCAGGATGGGGGAGGTTGTTTACAGTTAGAGACAGCCTTAAAAGTCAGGACCCCTGTCTCAGCCTCTCTCATCCACCCACCCCCACTCACGACGCCTCTCCTAGCGTACGCTCACACGCATATCCCTTCAGCACAACCACAGACGCTCAGGGGTTTGGGAGGAAGAGAGGTAGTGTGTATCTGCCCACTGCCCATCCTGGGGGCCCATCGCCATGCTGGAGCTGAGCCAGGTGTCTCAGCTGTGGTCATGGACATGTTGCATTCACCGCTAGGGGCGTTCAGGGCATGTTCAGTGGCACCCCTGCCTTGCAGGATCCCTCACCCCAAAATGAGACCACCAGATATCTGTTCAGAATACTAGCTGCCCCTGAGGAACAGAGTCACTTTGCAGTCTCAGGGCTGGGCATCCGGGCACATAGCTTGGCAGCAGGGTGCCTGCCCATCATGTGTGAAGCTATGAGTTCGATTCCAGTGCCCCTCCCGCAAGGGCATAAAAGAACAAAATGACCACATACACAGTTCTGCTGGATCCCAAGAAGGAATCCACTAAGGTTGGGTCACAGCAGAGTAGACTAGTAGAGTGTCACCACCCTGGGAAGTAGACATGAAGAGCACAGTCCTAACAAGACTAGACCCAGGCTGGTGACAGATTTACCTATGGGAAGGTTTGGTCCTGGGAAAGAAGCCAGCCATCAAGGGGATCTTACCCCATCTACAAACCTACTGACTCCCATGCCTTCCAGCTTCGCCAAGGAGGAAAGTACATGCTTCATCTGGCACAGGCCTCTCTGCATGGCACCTAGTAATAAGCAAGCCCAAGGCCACCATCAGGCAGCTGGGGCGCAGTGCTTGGGTGGCCAGAGCAGGCTGGAGCATTTGCACGTAGATGTCAGGAAAGAGATCCCAACACTCACCCCGGGATTCTGAAGAACAGGCTCGCTGCAGGGCTGCTTCTCACCAGGGGGCATCCAGCCTTCCAGGCAAACATCTCACTCCCCATAGAGAGGCTCCTAATTCTACCCCACTCAGGCTGAGGGAGGGAGTGCGTGGGATGCTTCCTTCCTCATTCATTAAGTGCCTGTGGTGACATCCTGAGACTGAGCTCCCTTACCCTGTTTACAGGGAGGCTCCCACCTGCCGATGCAGATTGACTTCTTTGTGTCAACTGTGTGTGGGGGGATGTATGTGTGTGTGTGTACCTGCGTATGTTTGTGTATGGTGTGTGTGTGTGCCTCTGTGTGTTTGTGTGAATATATATGTGTGTGTTGGTGTGTGTGTGTATTCGTGTTTCTGTATGTGTCTGGTTTTTGTTTGTGTGTGTATGAGTGTGTATATGTGTGTATATGTGTGTTTGCGTGCATATATGTGTATGTCTGTGTGTATGTGTGTGTAGGTGTATGCTTGTGTGTGTGTCTGTTTGTGCGTATCTGTGTGTGTGTTTGTATATGTGTATCTGTGTGTTTGTATATGTATATCTGTATGTTTGTGTGTTTATCTGTGTGCATGAATGTGTTTGTGTGTGTGTTTGTATGTGTGTATGTGTCTGTGTATGTTTTTGTGCATGTGTTTGTATTTGTGCATGTGTTTATATGTGTGTGTATATATCTGTGTGTGTTTGTGTGTATATGTATATATGTGTGGTTTTTGTGTATTCCTGTGTGTATGTGTGTGTTAGGGTGTATGTGTGTTTGTGTGTATATCTGTGTGTGTCTATGTGTGCTTGTGTGCATATCTATGTGTATGTGTGCGTTTTGTGTATACATCTGTGTGTATGTGTGTGTTTTATGTGTATATCTGTGTATGTGTGTGTTTGTATGTGTGCATGTGTGTGTATTGGGAGGGGAAAGTGTGGAGTGTGTGTGTGTGTGTATCTCTGTGTGTATATCTGTGTGTGTGTATGTGTGTGTGATCATCATTTTCTTTTTCCCTGTTAGAAGCGTCATATTTAGCCCCATTCACCTTCCGATCTTATGACCTTCATCACTGCAGTCACTGTTTCTTTTATCTTCAGGAAACTGTCAAATGTGGAAGTGGGGTGTGTTACAGAGAGCTGCCTCTGGTTGAGTCTGAGGGGTCTAGTAGAAGAGGCCCTTCCATCCCTGTCTTCTTTCCTGCGTCATGCAGCCCCAGGGCTGTACCCATCATGCTCTCTTGAAGTCTGGAACACTTTTGTCCCTGCAATTGAGGGGCAACTGCTAGCACCTGCTGAGTGCAGGACCACAGGGGCCACTACTGATCACTCAGTAGGAAAGCAGGCTGGAAGATGAATGATGCTGCGTGCTCCATGAGGAGGCCGGGTCCCTCAGGAAGACCAAGCCTGTGAGCTACAGGAGCATGCAGGGATCACCACAGCTACAGTCTCAGGCCTGTGCTTCCAGGAGCCTGCTGGACTCAGGATTAGCATGTTGAGCCTGACCTGGGCCCAGCAGTCAGGGTCACACTCATTTGAATCAACTTCCGGAGAGACACACCACTGCTCCACACTGAAGCCTCCCTAGCTCTCAGAGCTTTCCCAGGAGAACGGCCTCGGTGGCTTTTCACAGCCCGTGTCCGCTGTATCACACCACAGTGCGGACTCTGGCTGCAGAGCCACTGCACAGGGGTATGTATATGTAGATATGCACACAAGCACACATAGACACACACAGATATACACACAAACACACATACACCCTAACACACACATACACACAGGAATACACAAAAACCACACATATATACATATACACACATCATATACATATACATATACATATACACAGGGGCATGACCCTCTCGCTCCAAGTTTAGAAACCACCAATGTGAGTATTAGAGGGAGAATTGACCCTGACGAATCTAATCTGTTAGAGTGTCATCATCCCAGGCCACGCGATGGGAGGAAGCACAGCCTTCAAGAGTAAAAGTGATCCAGGGGGTGCCCAGCTGTTAGGGTTTAAATCTCAGTCCATGCCGGGACAGAACACACCGAGCCAACATGGTTCCACATGGAGAGGTTTAACGAGAGAAGAGTGGAGGAGAGGAAAAGAGGCCCACCATGGGCATGTAGAGGGAAGGGGGAGGGTTGGGGAGAGAAGGGACAGGGAAAGAGGGGAAGAGAGAGCAAGAGGGGAGTAAGAGGGAGAGGAGGGGCAAGCAACTCTCTTTATAGTCAGGTCAAGCACAGCTGGCTGTTGCTAAGCAGCCGTGGGGCGGAGCATACCTGGCTGTTCCCAGGTAGCTGTGGGGGTGGAGCTTAGACAGATTACCAACACCAGCTACTTTTTAAAAAAGTTATTAATTAATTAATATTTATTTATTTATTTATTTTTACCAGGCAGTGATGGTGCAGTCCCAGCACTCAAGAAGCAGAGCAAGCAAATCTCTGAGTTCAAGGCCAGCCTGGTCTAAAGAGTGAGTTCCAGGACAGCCAGGACTATACAGAGAAACCCTGCCTCAAAAACTCTTGTTGTTGTTATTATTATTATTGTTGCTATTACTGTTACTGTTATTATTTTTTTACAAGTATTTTGTGTGTACTCATACCCACACATGCCACAGGACATATGTGGAACTCAGAGAACAACTTGAGGCAGTTGGCTCTCTCCTTCCACCACACGGGCTCCAGGTTTGGCAGGCATCTGTGCCGTCTCACCTGGCCCCCCAAACTACTCTTCGTCATGCGAACTGAGCCTTACCATTCAGTGAGGCTCTGAATTCCAGAGTTGTCTGTGGGTCAAGGCTGGTGGCAGCCAGTCACGGAGATGACAAAGAGCTGTTAGCACTGCGGTCAGCGCCGAGGTCAGTGAGTAGGAAGGAGAGAAGACCTCTTTGTCCCTGCTGGGAAAGGTTACCTCACGGCTGTCTGACTTCTCCGAATTGTGTACGGCTTCGTATTAGAACAGGCAAACACCTTCAAGATCATGCGACACCCCACCCCCCACTTTGAGCGTCTTTACAGGAAATTTGCACACAGAACCGGGCGCCCGTGACTTCATGGTGAGAGCTTCTAATTTGTTATCTGTTCCCTGTAGGTTTGGGATTCAGGGCATGTATGAAAAGACACACAAACACATTCCCACTGAGACATCAGGGCTAGCCAGCCAGCAGAGTGGGCCCTTCACTGAGCTCCCCGTGCAGCCCACGGCCGGGAACAAACACCGCCACATGGCGTTCTGTGAGCAAAACCGACACATGGTGCAATCTGTAGTCGCCGATGCCAGCACTAATTGAACGGATGCTTTCCGAACACTTGTTCACGAGTCACAGATGCCACAGAAAAACATTCCTTACGCTCAGGCAGTGTCTTCAGGAGGCCTGGGGGCGGGGTTGGGGGTCCTGAAGCTGAGAGCAGCCATTACGTCATCACCCCTTCGCCTGGCCTTTGTGATGTCAAACAGCCACGTGGGGTTTCCGTTCGATTTAGTCTTTGAATGAGCCTGCATTGGTTCCCTGGTGTGCTGGCTCTGCAGCTTTGGTGTGTCTGGGGCTGCAGCTCCTCTAGGGTCTGGGTGAAGGGAGCTTCCTTTCCCGGTAAGGGGATCTCGCGGTAGATCGGTCTCCTTCTCTTGAGCTCTCGGCACTTGCTCCCCAAGTGCCCCAATCCACACACCTCTCGTTACGTCATAAACAGTGGCTGCTCACATGGATAGCTTCGAGGTGAAGACACACACACCATGCCTATTGGGTGACCAGTGCCTCGGGCAGGGGTATCGATAGGTGGTTTCAGGCTGACTGTGCACATGGGACCTGCCCTCCAGAAGAAGAGTAAAGGAGGCTTCCTCAAGGCCCCTCCTGCCCCAGGGTGACATGAGACCAGGCCTGAGCCCTTGGCCAGCCCTGACCTTGAGGCCCATGCAGCTAGGCCTGTGGTAAGCAGGAAGCCACGCCGTACCACGTCCTTGTTCCCCAGGTACAAATCTGGACTGACTTTTCTGGAACACACCGTCATCTCCAGGGAAGTGGGAAGTCAGGAAGCAGCATCCTGGAGAGTGACCAGGATTCTCTAGAGCCTCTCCAGGGACAGGCTGACGGGGTTTATCCCGTCATCCCACACTGTGGTGAGCTCTCAGCCTAGAACCAGTCCTAGGAAGACGTTCATTTCATCACGTGTTATTCCAGTGTAGAGAACAAGGAGCCAGACAGCTCCAGGCTCTGTGTCCTGGGGCGGGACACTGGCCAGCTTATATCGTGTCAGCATTGGCCACAGAGTTCAAGCTCCACTGGGCCGTCTGGGGTCAGAAGCCAAGAGCAATGGAAAAGTGAAATTATCAACACGGGAGAGGAGAGGCACCTGCCTGTTCCCTCCCTGAGCAGACACCTGAGGACACTGACCTAGCTGGTGCCATGGGCTCAGAGTCCGTGTGCTTAGGTGCTGTGAGCGCACACTCTAAATACACACACACGCACACGTGCACACACACAGAGACACATACACACACACACTCTAAATACACACACACGTACACACACTAAATACACACACACGCACACGTGCACACACACAGAGACACATACACACACACACACTCTAAATACACACACACAAACACACACACGTACGTTGGGTGCAGATTCCAAGAACAATGTCCCACGTTGGACGTTTTCCAAGCCAAAAATAAAAATACTAAAAGAGACTAAAGCAAGGAGACCAAGCTTGGATTTGCGGTCAACTTCAGTGAGCCAAGGTATGGGAGGTGGATGTTGGTGACTAGCGTGCACCAAAGTTTAGATAGATGGAACCAGGACTTGAATTGTCTTTTGGGTCCTGGTCTCCCTGGGTGTCATGTGCCCTCCTGTGGTCAAGCCTTGCATCTATCAGAGACCACAGTGTCTGCGGCTCCCCTGAGAAGGAGACCTGTGGTGGCAAGTTTGGCGTTTAGGTTTCTTAAAAAAAAAACAAAAAACAAAACAAACAAACAAAAAAACCAAGAAAACCCAAAAATATTATAAGAACGTTTTCACTTGAACCCCAGGTGTGGGATACGGGGCTGCTTCAGACCGTCCACAGCTGCTGACTGATTTGCCTCGTGCTCTAACAGGGGTGTGATTTGGCCAGCTGCAGACAGCTTCTACGATTGGGTGATGAACCGTGGGACTTTTCAGAGGGTGTATACATGCTAGGGCCCCGAGAGGCACCGTGGGTTGTTGTTGGTTCACCGTTGGTCATGGTTTGTTAAGTAGTCATTTACAAAGAATAAACAAGAAGAAGTTAGATATCCTGACAATGAAGATTAAACTTGCCCCAAGGAACTCAATGCCCTTCGCCAGTCCTCTCCTATCTAGTGTTAGGGGGCTTGAAAGGGTAGAAAAGGATGGTGGTGGTGGGGAGGAGAACCTACAAAGAAGTAAAAGACAGAAACACCCACCTTCTTCTGCAGCTACAGACCAACAACCTGCAGTCATTCGCGTTTCCTAGCAGAATGCCCAGGTCCCATGGACTCTTAGATTAGTCCAGCTAGTCCTAGAGCTGGGACAGCCAGGGGCTCTGTGTCCCTGGGTCGGGGGGGGTGTCTTGGGTATGAAAACAGATCCCCTGAATCCTGCCTTGGGGGCTGTGTCCTAGGACCTAAGAGGTATACATGACGGGCGGCCTGTCTGATGGCTTTAGAAGCAGAGGAACGGAAGAGGCCGCCCGATTTTGTGTTACTGGCCTTGTGGCTTAGTTGTTGATCAAAGACTAAAGAGTCCTCACCCTGTTCCTTCAGGATACTCTGTGCTAGTGGCCCTAGCGCCAACTGAGTCCTGAGGGAAATACAAACCCTCCACCTTAACCCACTGATGATTCATGCACAGGTTTGAGAAGCCGTGCCCCATAACTAAACTCACCTTCGTGAAGCACAGATTGACGCCTGAGGGAAAATATCTGTGGAGCCTAAGGTAAATCGAACCTCTCCGCTTTGCCTTGAGAGCTCCACTCCTGGGGTCTTGCGCCACTCCTGACTGGAGAATGCAGTGACCTTTGTCCAGCCTGTACAATGATGCCAGTCCGAAGGCCGTAGTTTCTCTGTAGTCTGCCACAGAGAAGAGCACATCACTGTAATGGTTGACTGTGTCTTGCTAGATGTGGCAGTAATGGGGACAAGTGTCCTTAGCCCTGTAATCAGACTTCCAGGAGGACATCCACAGCTCCTCGCTGGCCTCCTTGAAGTTACCTATCTACTTCAGTTGTACGTCTCTTCCACTGGCTGACCTGTTGTTATAGCTTCTTTATATCCTTGAGGGCAACCAAAAGTGAAGTCCCGTGTGAGAGGGAATAGCAACTTTCTCCTCATGGGGACATCCTGTGTCCCTGGACTCATGCTAACACAGCCTCTGATCCAGGGGTTGGGTAGTCTGCCTACAGAGAGCTTTTGTAGAGATGTTCAATGTCTAGCCACAAGCCAGGGTTCCCTCTCTGGCCCACCCTCGCTGTATGTTTAATGAGGAGGGCAGTGACTTAACTGTGTGGTGCCACATGGCACACAGGTGGCATACTGTAACCAACCGTGCCCACCTAGAGCCTGGCGTGACTGGACTTAGACCAGTCCTGGCTAGAGCTGACTGGAAATACCTGGCATGGGACTGCATTTGTCAATTGCTCATGAGAACTTAGGCTCCTGGTCAGTACTATGTAAGCTTTGAAGCTTTGGATGGATAAAATTATTTCAGGGTCACTCATCCATCAAGTCGTCTGCCTCTCAAGAGCTGTGCTAACTGCTTTGTTTGTGACCTATAAAATACTGCACATGTGGTGCTTTGAATGAGAACAGTTCCCATAGGCTCCTATAGCTTATGTATCTGAATGCTTAGTCTGGAGTTGGTGCAACTGTTTTGGAAGGATTAAGAGGTGTGTCCTTGTTGGAAGAGGTGCCACTGGGTATGAGTTTTTGTGGAGGGGGGATGTAGAGGTCAACCTTGTGAAGGAAAGAAGTGGGATGGAGAACGAGGTGCCATAGGCTCTTTGAAGAGGCCTGATCGGCCATGCATTAGATCTAAACTAGCTCCGAGCACACTGGTGAGACAGCAGAAGGGAATCCAGGCCAGGGAGGTGGCTGCTTCCCGCATTTTCACAGAAGTCCTCCCAGGTGATGATACTCCCTACACTCCTGAGTTACCTCATTAGGCAGGGCTTTCAATGTTGACCTATGATTGGCTAAGGATTTAGGGACTGGGCAGTACACTCAGATCTGCACTCTGATGTCTCTGGGATACATCACATGACTCTGTCGCCTCTCACCCTCCACCCTCGGTCCTATCACCACAGGCTTTGAGGTTCTAAGAGACCCTTGTTGTTCCCAGTGAGCTCTCATTCTCTGCCTCATTCTTTGCCTCAGCTACTGTTCGGGCTCAACGTCCGCCTGCTGCCTTGCTGCTCACCAAGATGGTTGGCCATGGGCCTTACCGCCCGCCGGAACCTTGAGCTCCAGTTAAATACTTTGTTGCTGCTGCTGCTGTTGCCTTGGAGATGGCCTCTCTTCACAGCAACTGAAAAGCGAAGGTGGAAATCCTTATAAACAGAAAATGGAGTTGCGCCCATTGTTCCGCGAGGCTCCCGGGGGCCACCTGAAGTCAGATCCTGAAAGCTGGGCCGTAGCTTTTCCAGCTGGAGGAGGTTACCACATCTCAGTAGGTAATGGCGCACTTGGGAGTATGGACGTACAAAGCTGGGTGCCACTTCAGGGGACCGACCAGGTACTGGGAGAGAAGGACGGAAGGAGGCAGGAGGTCTTAGGCGATCTTATCCCTGCAGGAAGGGACATGGAGCCACCGAGGGCTGACAGGGTGATGTTAGTGACACAGAATTAACAAGGGTAATGGGAGCAGGTAACATCTGAAATACAAGAGAGAGAAGTCTTGCCTCAGTAGGACCCCAGACTTACGGCCATTGGCATGTTCTCACTTTGGTTCCGGCCAATTTGTGTCTGAAAACCTGGCTGGGCCAGTGAGGGAATGAAGAAAGGACAGACATGTATAGAAAAGCTGGGCTGGGGTGGGTTGTGCTCACTCTGATGGACAGACCAACCACCACCACAACGCAGGACTTCGGTGTGTTTGTTGGGAACAGCCCAGGAGGAGGAGTAGAGTGGTTCTGACAGGAGGGGTCTGTAGGTGAGCAGTCTCAAGCCGTAAGCACCCAGGAGGAAGAAGCTGCAGCTGCTAATATTTGTACACGCTTGTCAGTTGCTCACCGGTGGACCCCAGAGGAAGGCTTGTTACCCCTGAGTCTCACCTGGGGAAGGCTTGGTCATTTGCATGGGTCTGAGGCATTGGGCTGTGCCCAAGTCAAAAGTATATATATTCACACAGGACTTCACTCCCCAAGGGCCTCCTCTGCTCTGTTCTAGGGGTGCCTCATTTCCTGAACTTAGTGGACAGACCAATATTGCTGCTAATGTGCCCATTCTGCAGATTGGAATGTTGTGTGCTCAGTTTCACCCTAGTTCCTTTATTATTTTTTTTTATTTATATGAGTACACTGTGGCTGTCTTCAGACACACCAGAAGAGGGCACCAGATCTCATTACAGATGGTTTTGAGCCACCATGTGGTTGCTGGGAATTGAACTCAGGACCTCTGGAAATGGGGTCAGTGTTCTTAATCGCTGAGCCATCTCTCCAGCTCCTTCACCCTAGTTCCTGCGGAGACCCTTGAGTCATAGGCTGGGAGAAGATGGTCCTTTCAGGACTTCTGGTGTCTAGGGAGACGGAGGCAAAGACTCCATTACCGGAGAGGGGAAATAAACTAATTTGGCAGGAATGGGGTGGGTGAGCTCTGCTAAAGGAAGTACTACTTCTTGTCCCACTTGGCGCAGAGGTAGAGGTCACCTGGGTGTGTGGCTAACTCCCCAACATAACTAGACAAGCCCCAGTGCTTAGGGTAGATCTGGGGTCCCGGGATAGCCTGCTGCCAAGGGTCTAGAGGCATTACCTAGGGACGCTGCCCAGATAGCAAGAGTCCTTCACGGAGGTTTGAGGCTCGTTTGCTGATCTTCAATGAGGCTCCACTTGCGTGGACGCTATTGCTCTAGTTCTGGGAAATGCAGAATGGATCCGCACAGTCTCTTCTTCTGATTGGACAGGCAGCTGGAAAGTCTCAGCAATCTGTGGTGGCGCAGAAGTGACAAGGCATCAGCCACGGAGACAGCTGCTGTGGATGATCAAGGTGCGCCTTCCCGGGAACCGCTCTGAATAGAGACTGAAGTGGCGGCGTTCATTCCCACACTTTCCTCCTGCCTTGGGCTCGAGCTGCGAGTTATCGCTTTGCTTTTCCTCGACTTTTAAGATATCTGACACTTTCTGGAGAACTGAGCCATTTAAAGAAAGCACCCGCGAACAGTTCCCGGCAGACACTATGGTAACCCCGAGGGGGTTTGCCTTTGCCCAGGTGGCCCACTTTGGTACCACGCATCCGGGAACCCCTTTCTGACTGCGGACCTTTCTTCCCCCCGGGCTCCGAGATTCCCTGTGAGCCTCCCAGCCATGCCGGATCCAGACATCCAGAGCCTCCTGGCTTCAAGTGCCCGCTGCCAGCTTCTCCTTTTCCATGGCAAAACATAAACCATGAATTTTTAGAAACTAGTAACAACCAAATGATCTCGGAGCTAAAACGCTGCCAGGGCCTGCAGAAACTCTGGGATGTGGGAGGAACCACCCACGTAGGGGACGCGTAGGCTGAGATGACACACCCTCTGTTCTCAGCCATCTCTCAAAAAAGAAACGAATCTCAAGCGCACCATATATAATTTCATTTATATGACTTTCTGGAAAAAAAATCAAAACAATAAGAGACAGAAGCAGATGGTTACTAGGAGCTGGAAAATGAAAGACAAGAACTTTACTTAAACATCATCATTAAGAAAAAAATCTTAAAGTCTCTAGAATAAAACCACCGGGCAGATGTAACTACTTGACTGCTGTAGCTAAGGTTAAGTAAGATGGCCCATTGCGTTTCTCTGAGGGACGGGACATCTGTATCACCGTTAGCACAGAGTCATTGTACAGCCTGGTCTCTTAATGACCTCATCACCAAGTGTACCGTTCATACTGAGCAGAGTCATCCACTGCTCGCTCCCGTTCGCTCTCTGTCCTCCCGCTAGTCCTTAGCATGTTGTATGTAGGAGAGGGAAACAGGAAATAGGTGAGACTGGTTCACTCCACTCAGTGGGACGGTTTCCAGCTCTGTTTGTTTTCATTCTTGTGTTAGTAAGGTCGTATTCTCTATTGTGAAACGGGGTCTATTGGGTATAACTGCCACACTTTCTTTACCTTTCTATTTTTATTTTATTTTATTTTATTTATTGGTACTTGGGATTGGATCTGGGGGCCATGCATCTGTGTAGGGTACCCAGGTTGACGGCAGTACGTTGGTGTTGTAAATAGCGCTGTAATGTGCATGGGTGTGTGTGAGTATCTCTTGTGGTGTGCCTCCATTTCTTTGGGAACACAGCCAGGTGTGGGATAGCTGAGCCATAGGATATTTAAGGGGGAGAGACCGACATTATGTCCATGGCTGCCACACTACTTTACCTTCGCCCCAACGATGGATTCGTGTGTCTTTTTTTTTTTTTTTTTTTTTTGTTCTCCTCCACGTGCTCTTCAACATTTGTTGTTTCCCTAGGCAAAATTCACTGAGGCACCATCTTGGAGCTTACCCACTCCCTTGTTGTTAGCCGTTCTGATTAAGGTTCTTTTCATGGGCGTCAGATGGCTCAAGACACTGGGCACTGCCTCTGCTTTCGAGAACTGTGCGTTCATTTTTATCTGTTCATGTATTGGACTGTTTCGTTAGAATTTATTTTGTCTGAGTTTTTTTTGGGGGGGGTAGAACTTTTTTTTTTCTGAGTTCTTTATATATTGTAGATACTAATTCTGTCAGACGTATGGGTGCCAAAGCTTTTCTTCCATTCTGTGGTCACTCTGATTTCTGCTGGTTGTCACTGGCTGTGCACAAGCTCTTACACTTCGTGCAGCCCCATTTGTCAACTCTTGTGAGTGTGATAAGGAGTGTGTGTGTGTGTGTGTGAGAGAGAGAGAGAGAGAGAGAGAGAGAGAGAGAGAGATTGTGTGCATATAGAGCCCAGAAATGGCATGGGATCGCTCAGAGCCAGAGTTGCAGGTGTCTGTGAAATGCCTGGTTTATTATGTGGGATTCAAACCAGTCCTCATGATTTTGTCAGGAAGCAGCTCTAACCACTGAACGATCTCTTGAGCCCCCTAGTCTTCTTGGGTTAATGGTATTGAGTCTTGTTTAATCTGTCCATTAGTCATGTGTGTGTGTGTGTGTGTGTGTGTGTGTGTGTGTGTGTCTATTATTTCATATACATTTCAAAAAATACATTTTAAAAATGACTAGATCCATCAATTATTCTTATATTGGATTGCCTTTTTATAGTTGAGTTGTAAGATAGTTCACAAATTCTAGACACTATATTCTTATAAAAGATATGCCTTGCATTCCTCCTGTTCTATAGACTGCGTTTTAATTTCTTGATGGTATATTTTGTACAAATCTTGTGGGCTTGATGAGGCCCCACTTAACCATTACTCTGTGGTTTCAGGTGCGGTAGTAACCACACTTACATCTTTGATGCAGTGCATGAAGGTTTATACCTATGTTTCTCTCACGTCTCGATGTTTCAGGTCTACATTTAGGCCTTTGTTCCATTTTGAGTGAGGGAGAGGTCTTCATTGCTTTCCATATACAGTCCAACTTTCCCAGTACCATTTGTTAAGACCTTGTTCGCAGAGGGTCTGGCTTTGTCATCCAGGCTGCCCTTGAATTCATTACACGACCCAGATGGGCCTCAAGTATGCTCTTCAAGCCCAGTGCCTGAGTGTTGGGATTACAGGGGAGGGCCACCATGCCTCTCACAACTTGCTTTTCTTTTTCTTTTTTTTTTTTTTTTTTTTTTTTTGGAGCTGGGGATCGAACCCAGGGCCTTGCGCTTCCTAGGCAAGCGCTCTACCACTGAGCTAAATCCCCAACCCCACAACTTGCTTTTCTATACTGATATTATATCCTGCAACCTGGCTGAACTTGCATCCATTTTAGGCTACTCAGAATTTTTCCTATATAAAAGTGTCCGGGTTGGGGATTTAGCTCAGTGGTAGAGCGCTTGCCTAGCAAGCGCAAAGCCCTGGGTTTGGTCCCCAGCTCTGAAAAAAACAAAAAACAAAAAACAAAAACAAAAACAAAAAACAAAACAAAAATAAAAGTGTCACCTGGGAAAAGTGTGTGTGTGTGTGTGTGTGTGTGTGTGTGTGTGTGTGTGTGTAGACTTGGTGGATGTTGTCCAGTCTGAATCGTCATGACCAGGGAAGAACACTTCTAAAGAGTTTCGCCTTCTCCACAGGATGCAGAAAGGCAGCAGGAGTGTCATGAAGACAAGGGTGGAGGGGTCAGGCAGAGGGAGCTCCCAATCCTGCCTGGGAGGAAGAGCCCTCATGGCCCTCCCATTAAGTGTAAGGAGAAATGTCCTGGGATGTCCTCCCAGGACCTGGGGGCAGAGCACATGGAGAGGAAGATGTGAGACGTGACAGACAGTGGGAACTGAGCTTCTCCATCAAGGCCCAGGAAAACCCAGCTGAAGCAACGGCAAGGGCAATTTATGCTAAAAGGATTCATGTATGCAGGCTTGTTCTCAAACAAAAATCAGCACGAAGACGTTACATCCAAAGAAATCCTGAAGTAAAATTATAAAAACAATGCTAAAAATGTCCTAGATGATCTGAAACATCATCTTTCACAGTCATGGCACCCATGCTGCCTTGAGGCTGGACTGACGGCTGGGCCGGTAGTCATTCTGATTTGAGAAGACCACAGTCATCTGTCTAGTCCACGGGGCTCGGAAGACAGACCAAACCAATGGCATGCAGATGAAGTGGAATTCCTGTCCCAAGAATCACGAAGTTGTGGCCCACCGAAGAGTCTTCTCTGTGTGGGCAGAACTGTGAATCCTATGGCGGCGGCCACTGCTGAGCCCACCCTCCTCTGCCCCAGCACTGGCAAAGGTTCCTAAGTTTGTCTGTCGGAGACCGTGTCTTTCCAGAAGTCTATCCGAAGGTGGCACCACGTGCTTCCAGACTTCACACAGTTCCAGTGACTTTAAAGGATTATCTGGATTGGCACGGGACAGTCTCATCCATTTGATTGCAAAGGCTTGCTCTTACCTAGTTTTATGAATTTAAAACTCATAGCCCGGAGGTGGTGGCACACACCTTTAATCTCAGTACTTGGGAGGTAGAGGTAGGAGGACCTCAGAGTTCGAGGCTAGCCTAGTTTACAGATCAAGTTCCAGGACAGCCTGGGCTACACCGAGAAATCCTGACTCACAGAACCAACCAACTCACATGGCTACTATCTTCTTCCTATGGATCATTTCAAATCCCAAGATAGACAGGATTTCTGCTGTTCATGAACCAACTTTCAGAAGGCCGGCACTCTGCCTGCTCCTGCGTTGTGTTTTAATGCAAAATCAGACATTTTATCCATAGATGCCTCAATATTTAAAATAAAAACCCTTAAAGTACAGCTGTACCTAAAAGAAATGAACCCTTTTTTTTTTCTTTTTTTTCGGGGCTGGGGACCGAACCCAGGATCTAGCAAGCGCTCTACCACTGAGCTAAATCCCCAACCCCAGAAATGAACTCTTTAATTAATCAAATACCCACCTGCTTAAAATTCTGTTAGTGTGACATCACACTGTATCTTTCCTTAGACATTTTACACACACACACACACACACACACACACACACACACACACACACACACGCACGCACAATTACATTTGGTCTAATCCCCTAGAAAACCCAGGAGGAAGATACACTGCTGGAAGCGAGTGATAAAAACCAGACCTCTTCAAAGATAGTATGTATGTGTGTTTATATATGTAATATTATGTGTATGTGTATGTATACATCCATATTTAAAATATTATAATGGCCTACAGGCTGTGGTCTGGCCAGTTCTAGCAATAGCTGTTCATGGGAAGGCCAAGAACCTGGCAGTTGTTCCATCCACGAGGCTGGTTGTCTCAGCTGGGCTCACAGAGAAGTCATGACTTTGCTAGGGAGCGTGAGGGCAAGCTGGCAGAAGGCATGACCTAGATTTAGGGAAGACCGTCTTCCGTCTTCAGATGATCCAATCAAGAAGAACCCCTTGCAGGTGTGCCGTGCCCTGTGTGGGTTTCAGTTGACTCCAGGTGCAGTCATTGACATAGGGATCCGCAGGCAACTCGGCCTTGCAGGGCTGCTTACCAGAGTTGATTGTTTACTGGCAGAGGGCATGGGACCTTAATCAGATCAGATTCATCTTGTGATTTTCCACTAGGAGGGACACACCGTGTGTTTTTGCTGAAGCTTGGTGCCCAGACTCCCACAACCTGAAGGTGGTCAAGAAAGTCTTCCAACTTGGCCAGCAGTTACACTCCCAAGGTAAGATGAGAAATGTCTTAGTTTTCAAAATAGATTGTTAACCCGTGTACTGAGGGTCCATTCCACCGCGCAGGGAAGGTGTGGTAGCCAGAGCGGCTCCAGCTCCATGGGTAGGAGTGGGGGTGAACCGGTCACATTGCATTAGCAGCGAGGGGGCCCAGAGATGATTTTGGTCAGTTAGTTTTATTTCTCTTTTGTTCAGTCTAAGACCCCAGCCCATATTCAGGGTGGCTCTCTTCTCTGTAGTTAAACCTTTCTTAGGAAAAAAATCCCTCCCCAGGACACTAACAAAGAAGTACCTCCTAGGTAAATTCAGTCTCGTTGAGAATGAAGATTAACTGTGACAGTAGCATTCCCTAAAGGTGAGCAATTTGGTGTATAGGAAAACCACTTCAGAGAGCTGAGTCTCAGGAGAAAATTAGGCTCAAAGCCTCCACTTGTGACTCTGAATGCTCCTTAGAGTGTAAAGGTATGGTTGATGTGATAATTTCAACTCCACTTAGACAACCTGGTGGGAATTGTGTGTGTATTGGGGGGCGGGTGTGGGATTCAGTGGCAGAGTACTTGCCTATCATGTACAAAGCTCTGGGTTTGGTCCTATTACTGAAATGCAACAACAGAACAACGTGGGATTGAGTGTTTTCAGGTGTGACACATTCCATGCCCTTGAGGCAAGGTCTCCTTCATGCAACGTGAACTCGAACCTGGCCTGGCAAGTTGGATGTTAAGGTGGAAAGCTCACCGTGAAGACACAATGAAGTGCAAGGGACTGTGACCGACAGGAAGATCTCCAAACCACTGCTGGGACACAGAGTGGTTTCCCAGCATCAAAACTAAGTCCTTGAAAACCAGAAAAGCAATGCTGAACAATTGTACAGAATACACACACACACACACACACACACACACACACACACACACACGGACACACCTGGCTTGGTGCCAGGCTTTTATTGTTATTTGACAAGTGTGCAGCCAGCTCTAGCTTGGTCTCCAAGACGATTGCAGATCAGGGGACTAGTGGGCAGTGGCACCTACCAGAGGACATGCCTAGTTCTGACAGGTGGGAGTCAGTATGGAATTCTTAAAAACCTTGTGGAAACCACTTTTGTGCTTGGTCCAGTCATGGCATTGATGTGCGAAGGCAGCTAGAACTGAAATGGGCCGAGTTTAAGCGGCTCCAGTCCGTCAGTGTGTGTTGCCTTGGTGTTAGGCCCCACCTCCAATAGGACAGTGAAGCCATGGGTGTAGCTATAAACAGGTGGTGGTGGGCTGAGTCAGCCGTGCCCGGGCTCATCACCTGCGGCAGGTCCATGCTCCTCAGCTTCAGACAAAGCCTAGCCCCCTGCTACAGCAGATTTCCTACTCGCTTTCCTGGGCCAGGAGGGGTTGGGGCCATGTTAAAGGGGTTTTGGTCATCTGGTGCATGCTGGGAATGGATGAAATTATATGCATAGTTAATGTCAACATTTATATACCAAAGGCCCTGGCTTCCGTTTTCAGCTCTAGATTCCTGACCACAACCAGTGGTTGATAGCCAGGACATGGCCTGGGGGTTGGAGTTAACAGTAGCTGACAGCCCAGCTGGGTGCACCAGCAAGGCAGAAAGATACTATGTGTATCAACATGGCACAGAAAGCCAGGAGAGCTGGTCTGGCATGTGCCAAGATGATCTTAATGGTCTGTCCTCACCTGCATCCCAGTGTCCGTCTGCCAACGAGGCTTCCTGCCCCATTTACTGTTTCCTAGGAGGCACTGACTGGAAGACACAAGAGGTTTTGGTACTGCTGTGGGAGTAAACGAAGGCACCCAGTGAGCCGGGCAGGAGGCTCTGGCGAGGGTGAGGCCCACTTCCTTGTCCACATCGCTCAGGGTAGAGCATGGCCATCTTAGCGGGGGAACGGGGAAGCCTAGCAGAGTGGAAGCTAAACCAGAGGGAGCTCTAGTCTGTGACGCCGCCTGGAGCTGGCAGCTTGCACCCTGCTCTGCAGAGACTAAGAGCCTCTCACGGCTGCAGTCGGCTGTCCTTCCTGCGTGGTAGGCAGTTGTCTTCTTGGAGCAAACGGTCCACGGTCTGGAGCATCCACGTGACCTCACGGACACAATGTGCATCTGGACTTCTTCCACGAGCACAGCTTAGCAGGACAGGCTGTGAAGAGACGACCGCGGCTCTTCTGCTCAGACAGCTTTGAAGACAGGGCCGCTGTGTTCTACCAACTCTGACAAGCTCAGGCTTGGTAAACCAACCCAACACGGCATTCAGCTGCTGAGAGAGAACCTGAAGAGAGGGCCGCTGCTCACTGCTGCCACACACCAGACAACACAACTTACAAAAAGGATTTTATTAAATGGAAGAAGAATCTGGTGGGCGGAATATGAAATATACAAAAACTTTACATCAGACCTCTTTCAGGGCGGTACAGACCAGCTCTTATCACACTGCCCGCACTGGCAGGCTATGGATGGCCCAGGCAGCCCAGGCTGCAGACAAGGACGAGCCGGGACCTCCAGGCCATCCGCGGAGCCGCCGAGGGACTGAAGGGGGCTGGGGCTCTCAGGCCTGCCTGTGAGTCTCGGTGTTCTGTACACACATATGTACACTGCTGCTTTACTTAAAAATCCTTCAAAATTCTGACAGCATCAGCTGTGGAAAAGGCCCAAGGTGCCAGGTTTTGCTCTATTGCTCTTTAAATCTTCCTGGGTTCCCAGTCCTCACACTAAATATGCTTAGTATTCAAAGGGAAGCCCCCAAGGCCCTCACCACACGACCAGACATCACATATCCATGCTTGCGTGGGAGGCCCTGTGAGCTCTTTGGCATCGCACACCAACTCCTCAGAACACTGTCACTTAAAAAAGTAGATTTTCCTATAGTAAAACTTCTTACAAACACTTATTTCTGCAAAATAATGTGTTTCTGTATGTGGAGCTCTGCAAAATATATGTTTTTCTGGAGAAAAAGGACCCAAGCCAAGGGCTGGTATGGGGCGGGTCCAAGTCACATGAGGTCATTAAGCTCCGCCTCCAGAGCAGCGGCCATCTCGTCTGCTTCCGAACTGCTGCCCTCCTCATCATCGTTGCTGGACTCCCCACTGGACTCGCTGGCCGCGTCTTCCTCATTCAGTTTTCTCTTGTGGCCTCTGAAGAGAGAAGAGAAGCAGCTACTGTGAGACACTGGCAAGCCTGCAGCCCTTAATCACCGCAGCACAAACAGACGCCATGGCCACTGCCTTGGGCAGGGCATGCTATGAGGACACACTGCACTTGGCTACATCTCGAGGGGAGGGAATGAACACATCTCCATCCTCAGGAACATGCACGGATGCATGAAGCTACGACGCTGACAGGAATTCTGCAGGTGACGGCTCTGGAACAGCAGAGACCACAGCGAGGAGAGTAGGCCAGACCTACATACGCAGCTGCCTCTAACCCAACAAGCCATAAGGGGTGGGTGGCTCCCACACTACAGAGGAGAGAGCACGATGCTTATGAGCATGGAGAGCTGGAGCAACACCACACAGTGACAAGGGATGACACTGTGGTGCCATGCCACGTTCTACAAAGACTGAGTCACAGAAATGGCCAACGCTGTCAGTCGGCGGCCTTGTGACATGTGTAAGATCCACAGAGGAACAACCAGATAAAGGCTCAAAGCCGGATTCTTTTACCACAACCACTCAAGGTGAAGCCACTGAAAAGGAATCCAAAGTCACTCCAGGCAACCAAGTGCAGCCTGAGCCTTGTTTTAAAACCCATTTCCTCAGGCCAGTGACTTCACTAAACAGTCACCCGCACCTTGTATGACTATCCAACAGCAGTGCGTTTCCAAGCCCTGAGCCCTGTTCCCAGGGAGTCTGCAGACCAGAACTAGCGTGCGACTGCGCCCTCAGCAGGCTGCTTTCCTTAGCCTGAGACAGGGTGACCCGATCTCTGAGGTTTACCTCTGTATAGCCTATATACATATATATACATATATACACATATGAGAGACAGACAGACAGACAGACAGGTAACTATAAACACACACACACAGGGACCTAACTGATCTGACCCTGATAGAGGGAACAGCAACATCAGCCCCCAGTTCCATCCCTGGGAGGAAGAGAAAACACGCTGTACTCGTGGCCACAGAACAAGTTTCTTTGAACATCCACACATGTATGTAGCACATCTCTAACATGTACAGTGGCAGCAAACACACCTAGACTGCAGCATGTGACCTTGCTGATGCTAGTGTTAGGGAAGTGAGGCAGGTACAGTGAGATGGTGAGTGGAAGGAGGCATTAGACAAGACCGTCCTTGACTGTCTAAATACAGAGCCCATTCCAGCTGGCTCACAGGATCTGTGTTAGTGACTTCAACACTAACAACCATGACACTTCAGTCAACCGTAAACCTCCATGAGACTCTTGACTTATCCAAGGTCATCTGCCAGTTCAGCTGCACCCTGCACCTCTGGTCCCATGCAGCCATGCTGACTGAGTGACAGAGAAGCCTGCTGTGTGGGCAGGACACCTTGGCAGGGTGGGGTGGGGTGGGGCCTGTGGAGACAAGGGAACACTCGGCCCTGCCGACACCTAGCTGTGTTCTACACATGGGGTACAGCCCAAGAACACAGAGCACTCACTCCCAGGCTCAGGCCTTCGAGGTCACACAGCATGCTCTCAGGTGGTTTCCATGCAGCAGACACAGGAACACAGAGCTGCCAGGCACACCTCAAACTCTGCCCACCTGTGGGAGCTGCCTGATGCTCCCTACAAAACCCACCAATCCACTTCCATTGTGGCTGGGGCGTACAGCTTGGTTTCTGTCTCTGCTATTCTAACCAGTGTGTACCAAGTCTCACGGTGGCTTTCCTGTACCCAGTGACTATGGCTGCATTTCCCACCTCTGCGGATATTAGGCTGTGCACAGGTTCTCAGTGCTCGGGTCTGGGGACCCACCTTGTTGGAAGACTGGAGGCTCTCAGGTCTGCATCCCTGTAACCGTCCATCCGGAGCTAGCCACCTTCTTGGTTTCTTACAGTTCCTTTTTACAAACAAAGGTTACCCATTGATTTATGGCCAGTACTTTCTATGTAGCTGCCAAAGTCTCAGGGTGTAACACATGGCTACAAAGGCTGCCTCCTGAAAGCTTCAGTCCTCTTTAGGTCTGTTCTACTCTGAGTTACTTTTTCCTGTCGGGAGTAAGGTATGAGCTGGGATTTCTTTCTTTGGCAGTTGCAGAGATCACGGCACAGCACCATTTGTGAAGTCTGAGGGACGATCAGGACCCACTGTTCAAAAAGAAACCTTTTGAAGCACAAGAAGAAACCTCCTCAACACCGTATTTAGCTGTAGGAAAGTGAGTATTTGTTTAACCAAACAGATCACAAAGTTGCAAACACTGGATTTACAAGACAGATGGTGCACACTTGGCCATGTATGTGACACAGTATATGAGACACTAAAAATGGCAGGACAACAATTAAGCCAGAGGACAAACACTACAAGTGAACAAAGCCACCAAAATTCAAAGCAGCAGCAAGCATCAGTTGTTGAGAAATGTAAATCAGAGCAACTTAGGCACAGAACACCTCACTCCCCATGTAGGAGGCTCCTCTTCAAGCTGGGTGGAAGAGCTCAATGCCAACAGGCCCAGCGGCATGCTGACACACAACTGCTTTGACCCACGTCTGCTCTGTCCCACCTGCAGGACATCCTGTGATGGAAATGTTGGTCTAGGATGAACACCTAGGAGGCTGCAGGACAGGACAGGTCAGAGAGTAAAGTGCAGAAGGAGGACCTGAGTTTGGACCCCTAGCTGTAGTGTAAAGTTTGTCACAATGGCGCACATCTATAATCCCAGCCAGGGGTGGGCTGGGGAGGAGGACAGGGGATCCTGGGGACATGCTTGCCCACGAGCCTGGCTGAAATCAGTGTAGTGTTGACCACATGTGTAGACACAGGCTAACAGTGGGCATGTGTACACACACATGAAGACAAGCCAGAGGGGAGGTCACTCAGTCTTGTGGCAATAGAGAAGGAGGTACAGAGCCCATGATTCTGAAGTTCAGAGCCGGCAGAAGTTGGCACAACTTTCACCAGATTCTGAAATACATTTTAAACTCGTTCTTGCCATCCATGCTCAAAAAGCTTTAAATAGTTTTTATTCACCCTCACAAGTGTCTTGTTCTTTTCATGCTCCTTGTCCCAACAGCATCTTCAGATGAAGTAAGCACAAGGATGGGCAGCCCCAGCTGTGACCGTGTGGCCAATGACGGGGGCACAGCACAGAACAGCCGCCTCCCCACTTTCAGGGCCTGCTGCATTTTTCTGTTTAAATGAGTGCCCAGTGCTCAGGCAGGAGGAGACGCTGGGCAGATGGGCTGACACGGAAGCCACGTGGCTGTGCTCTGGAGTACACGAGAGCGTGCAAGTCCACTGGTAAGATCCTTACTCTGCTAATGTCATCGGCAGTAAAACTGACAGCTCAGCGCACACTGTCTGCAGCTCAGAGCCTAGAGGGTCCTGACTGTTGTCTATGCTCGGCCCAGGGACTGGCACAATTAGAAGGTGTGGCTGTGCTGGAGGAGGTGTGACACTGTGACACTGTGGGCATGTACTCCCTCATCCTAGCTGTCTGAGAGCCAGTATTCTGCTAGCAGCCTTCAGATGAAGATGTAGAACTCTCAGCTCAGCCTGTACCATGCCTGCTTGGATGTCGCCATGTTCCCACATTGATGATAATGGACTGAACCCGTGACCCTAGAAGCCAGCCCCAAATATATGCTGTCCTTTAGAAGACTGCCTTGGTCACGGTGTCTGTTCATAGCAGTAAAACCCTAACTAAGACACTGAGTAAATGTGAGGGGGAGAGGTCCCTGGTAGGATCCAGGAAGGATCAGGAGAAATAAGGTTAGAGAAATACAGCAAAAGATACAAGAACAGGTCCTTACAACACCTTTCTAAAGCCAGGGAGAGATAGCCTCGCGGCAGGCAAGCATTCTAGTGGTGGCCCACAGAGCACTCAGGAGAACACAGAATGGTCAATACCTCAACATGGCAACTTCAGTGAATCTAACAGACCCAGTACGTCTTGACAGTAGGTACATTAAAAAAACCAGGAATGGCTGGGAAGAAGTCTACAGTAAAAAGCTGATGGCCCAACCCTCAGGTGTTAGAACCTAAGACTGCAAAGTGCCTTAGAGGCCACTGCACAGGCTGAAGCCCCAGCTCACAAGCTACGTCAGGCTCTTTTGAAGACACCGCTTCCAGCAAACAACGCTGATGCTTAACCAGAAGCCGGTCACAATACACTTACATGGAAAGACATTTTACTACCTAAAAACTAAAGACAGAAACATCAAAGATGCGCACGTGAAGCACCCATGCCTTTAATCCTAGCACTGGGAGACAGACAGGTAGATAGATCTCTGAGTGTGTCAGGCAGTGAAGGCTACGCAGTGAGACTCGACTCCAGAACAAAACCCGAACCCAACCACCAGACGAGAATGCCACAGAAACCCACGTCAAAGACAGTGACAAAGTGATCTAAAGGCTAAAAATGTGGAAGGTACCTGAGCCTGTTTCCAGTGTTACTGTCCACATCCTGGAGACCACACAGGGGAGGACAGCAGCACCACATGTGCCTCCACTGGGTGCCTGCTACAGTGAGGGGGAGACTGCGGGAAGCGGGCAACACTGACCGAAGGAGGACCTTCACTCTTTGTGAGAAAAGCTCACACAGACAGAGATGGCTACTGTCAAATGCTGGTGCCATCTGGTGACTTTCCACTGTCAAGCAGCAACACACACTTCATGACTCCTGGACTGCCATCAGTCACAAGTGTAGTTCTGTATGGGAACTGACTCCCAGTGAGTTCAAGGGTCAGCACTGTTGGGCCTCCTCCTTTCTCTAGTGCCAACCCCTATTCCCCAGCCCACCCCCGAGAAGGCAGGGAAATTTGGTTTATACTTTGGAAAATTTTCCTACTTCCTCCTGGAATTTGCTGCACAGACTTCAGCCACACAGCCTGGTTTTGCTGTGGAGAGTTTATTCCCTTAAGCACTTTTTTTTTTTTTTTTTTTTTTAATACAAACTTCTTCATGGGGAGAGGTCATGAGATAGGATATCAAGTAGCCAAGGCTGCTCTGGGACTCTCAGTCCTCTGGCCTTTGCCTCCCTGGAATTACTCATATGCCACCACACTAAGCTTAACTCTGATAACAGTAGGCAGAGTATAAACACCACTTTTTTCTGTCCTTTAGAAAATCCTGTGAAGGTCAAATTGTTTTTTAAAATTTTTACTGTTTTAACTGGTTTTAAAAGTTATGCGTATAAGTAAAAGGAATGTAAAGGTGGAGTACTGTTTCTGACCAAAAGCCAAAAGATGAACTAATTTAAATTTTAAATGAGAAAGGATAGACACTGGAGGCAATCTGTAAACAGGCTTCTTCTCACTTGCAGGGCACTGGCTTGATAAGACTCTTTCCACACAGTCTCTGGGCAGCCTAGGGCGGCCTAAGCTGTAGCACCCACACCACTGGCCCCACGAGAGTGCAGGCAGTCACCGCTCAGCTCTAGTGGGCGCTATCTCCTGTAATGCCCACAGGAAGCACACTGGTGGGTGCTGTTTTATTTGTCTGAATCTCGAGGAGTTGACTCTCATAGGCTCTAAGCACAGGGGCAGTGTCTGAGCCATGGTGACAGATCAGAGGGACTGCATTACCTTTAGAATAAGTGACTCTTCCTGAAACACAGGGATCAGGCAGCACACGAGGACATGTGTCTGGGATGTGACTCCATGGACACAAAGCAGCAGAGCACATGGCTTCCCCAGAGATGGTAAGACCAGAAGAGGACAGACAGATTGAACCAACAAGACCACAAGGGAAACAGACAGGCCCATGGGAGGAGGAGACAGACAGATGGCGAGCAGGTCCACAGTGAGAACAGCAGGCCAGATCTTCAGTGAGGATTCCTAGCATGGACAGCCGGACTAGGCCAGCATGAGAGACCCAGGCAGAGCTTCATAGGAAGTGAAGCGCAGGCTCCACTCGGCTAAAGCAATGTTTGCAGCACTACAGTTTAAAATACACCACAAGAAAATTTAGGTTAATTAAAAATTACCTCAAAAATTACAAACAGACAGCTGTAGGCCACAGCAATAAATGTCTACAACTGAGATGTTTCGCTTCCTCTTAGTGTAACATCCAATATTTATATTTTGTTCTTACAACCAGCTGCACAATTCCATAGAGAAATATTAGCAGATTTAATTCTGGAACATCTGAAAGCTTGAAAACAGCATATCAAATTCAATGTGGTAGAAGGATATAAATATGAATAATAGATGTAAATTTCCTCCCCAATATTTCAGCTTTCTGGATTCACTGTTGTCACAGCATACATGGACCAGTACCAAGGTTTATTATTCAAAAAGATGCAGAACTATTTTAATAAACACAGTGCTGCTTTACAGCACGTCGAATGCTTTAAGAGTCACTGGCATCTCAAGTGTGCACTGACGACGCCCTGATCACACCTTGTGTGGTTTCTTTGGCAGAGAGGGCGGCAGTAGTCCATGGTGGTGTGTATTAGCCAGTTTACTCCTGTCTTCACTGAGCAGGGATGGGTCTGGGCCTGCTGCACAAGCAGATGCAAGGGTTTCTAACACAAATCAAAAGATTGGTTCCTGTGGCTATGCACGCACGAAAGAGTGTGACTTGGCGCACAGATAAAACTTTGTAGAGAACAAATGTGTGCCTTCTCTTACATACACATTCACACACACTTTGAGAGGTGCGTCCTAGCATGTGGAGGTCCAGTTCTGAACAGGTAGAGCATGGAAGCTGCTGTCGGGAAGCACGACATGGTTCGCGTGTGTTATAAGACATTCGCCTTTCAGCTCTGGAGAGCCTGGACGCTCAGACACGAGCGCAGGGGATGCAGGTCTCCTGGGTAGAAGCGCTTCTGAGTGGTTCTTGCCCCTCCTCCCTGCTAGCCCAGATACTCTGACTCAGGCCAGACTTCTCCATACACAGCAGTCCAAAGACCCGGAGCTTCCTTCCGCCCTCCCCCACAGGGGGAGCAACGTGGGCAAGCCAGCATCACACGTGAGGCTACAGCTACGAGCTCATGGCTGCAGGTCCCCACCCACCTCCTCTACGGCATGCAGCACTTCAGTGTGCCGTGGGCCCGCGGGCACAGCTGTGTGCACGGGTAACTGCCAGGGAGAAGGAAGAACTGTACAGCACTCTGACCACGGCTGCCATGTACTTCCTTCTGCCTGAGGGTTTATAATACTGTTGGAGAAGTATGCTCTTGGTCTAAAGGGCCAGGGCTTCCTGCTGGCAAGGAAGTCTTCCCCTGCCTGAAAGCACCTTCACCTCACTGGACAGCTTCTGGCCATCCTTCCTGCCCTATGTTTCCTCCAAATCTTCCATGTTCACACTTTTGCTGTGCTGTGTCTGTGTGGATTTCTTATCTTACATGGGGCACGTTGAACTTTTGGGTCATATAAATCAGTGCCGGCAAGTCTAGGGAAGTCGTTAGACATTTATTCCAGAGAATCTTCTTCTGCCGAAACTAGTTCTGTGTGAGCATCTCCGTAGCAGTGCTTACTGAGGTCCATCTAAATGTGGGAGTTGGGGCTAACGGAAGCCTCCAGAGAAAGGAAGGGATGGGGGAGGCTTGGTCAACTGTCTTAGCCATGGTAACCACATGCTCTCAATGAGGAAGACAAGACCAGGAGAGGGAACTTGTATATGGAATTATTCCTTTATAAGGTAGGGCTATATTCTGTGTTCGCTCCGTCTGTGCTGTCATTCCTAGGGCAGTGGCAGATAAGAAGCAGGGCCTGCCTGGGGCTTTGTGTCCATTTGGCATATCCCAGGCTGCTTCCAGGTCCTCAGAGCCAGCATGTGTGGAGCACCAACAGAGAAGTCACCTTGAGATCAACATGCCCTAGACTCTATCACCCTAGGTGATAACCCAAGGGTTACGTGTGGTCTGCAAAGCTGCTGTGGGCTTTGCCTTCACTTCCCCAGGACCTCCAGGAACAGACTACCATCACGCTGCACTTCAAACCTGACAGCTGATGGCCATAGACCCTCACACACCCCCAAAAACGCTCCTGCTGGAAGGGAAGGGAGCCATGAGGGGCCACACCTGAGAGGTCATGAGAGGTCATGGTGCACCGCGTGATCACCCTACTGGGTGGCAGACACCTAGCAAGCTCGTGCTGGATCTCTCACCTAGGGAATGTGTACAGAGAGTGCAAGGGCCCTGCCTGCTGTGAGATGGGAAGGAGCACTTCTCGGTAGAGAGGAACATAATATGGCCTCCTTCCTCTGCTAGTCATCTTCAAGTTCAAATGGTGCTGATTCTGAACAGCGTGGCGGCATGAGTCTGACAGGAAGTGCTGCCAAGCTGGGAACCACATGACACACCAAACCTGCACCTCAGCTGCAAGGGTTCATCACACACAGGAGCAGAAGTACTAGGACACTGGCAGAGATGTGAGACCCCTAAGCTGATGGGAGCTGGACCCATCCAGAGTGCCACCTTCCTGTCCAGTTTCTAAGAGGCTGGGCTGGCTCTGTTGGCCACCATATCCATCAGAGGCAGCTCGTGCACGATGGCATCAAAGGGAACTTGCAGCGCTCCCTGCAAGACCTGCTGTGGATGACATGGGTCTTGGGGGTGAGGAATGAGCAGAGGAGGTGAGGGGTGTCCTGTGTGTTTGCTAGCAGACTCTCCTTCAGACTGTGGGCTATTTGTTCTTCTGCCCCCTCTAAGTTCCAAAATAATTAGTCACAATCAGAGTAGCAATGACAGAAACAGGAGCTCTTACCCAAGGAGCTAGTGAGTTGACAGGCCTGTTCCCTAGTGATCACGTGAGCAAATGCCAGCCCAGTCCATCTTGAATGCTGTACCACAGGCCAGCTACACCCAAATGCCTTTTCCTAAATCAGGTGGGTTTTGCTTAGAGGACTCATCCTGACCCTGGCCAGCCTGGGTTCATTGAATAATGTTAAAATGGGGGTGTAGAGTAGATAAAATACAGGCAGGGATGTGCCCAAGAGCCCAGTGAGCAAGGGACAGAGCAGGGGCCAGAGCCTTGCCCACCCCACTCCCCCCGGGAAACATTCTGTGGTTCTCTTCAGCTTAAGGGAAGAGCGTCCCCTATACCCAAGACTGAGAATCTAGAGCTTCCTTAATTCCAGATCCACACAGAATTAAGACTAGAGATGCAGCTTGGATGTGACCTCTCTAACCAGAGGTGGCAACCATGAGCAGGACAAGTAGGGAGAGCACGGCTCCAGCAGGTCTATGGAAACAGCTCCATGTCTTTCTGTCTAGACTGAAAGTCCAGCAGAGACTGTTAGAACATGTAGCCCACTTACATTCAGGCTCACCTGGGGGCAAGGGGTCTAACCCTAAGAGCAGACTAATCCGCCATGATTCCCTCCCCACGGCTGGCCCCAACGTTCCCTAAGACCCTACTGTCTTCCCAGACACGAAGACATATCTACCAAAACACATGACTCCTGCACAAAGACCTAGTACAGAACCTGCTCGTCTCTCTGAGTGTGACGTGACTGCAGCATTTCAGTGAGTCTGGAAAGTTCTCCTTCCTAACTGCACAGCCAACCCTGAATCCTGCTCAGCCGAGATCCCAGCTATCCCAAGCCACTAACCATGGGGCTAGGACTAGCCCTCTACAAGCCACCCCATCTCCAGTTGCTGCTGGTAACTGGACCTCAGTCACAGCATTCTTTCTGAGTGCTGCACTCACTACAGAATGGTCAAAGGGCAGGCCAGATGAGAGCGCACCGATGTAAACACCACTACTGCTACTCTCACTCCGCTTTCTCACGCCGAAGCCAGGAGCCTCATGTCAGTCTGCACATCACACAGCCGCTGGAAACAGCACCAGAAACTGAGCTCTAGATGAGAGCCTGAGGATGTATCTCGCTTGCATTTCTTTGTGAACGGAGGCTCTGCCAGACTGCTGAGCTCGGTACTTCTCTCAGATGAGCTGGTTTATGGACAAAGCATGCTGGTGAGGTGGTACAGCCAGCAGCACACTCTGGGCTGTGAGGACCACACAAAGGACAATGCTAGGGATAAGACAAGACCCTGAGAGAGGGGATAGGGCAAGGCATCTGGGTTGAAGGGCCTACTGTAATGGAATTCTTGGACAAGGACACAGGACAGCACGATATTCTCTGCCAGAAAGCAGCTGTACTCACGTGGGCTTAGTGGATTCACATCCAAGGGCTGAGCGCCGAGTGCAGTGGGGCTTAGTCCCTTTGTCCCCTAATATGGTAGCATGCACTTTCACTGGGTATTTTATGGCTATGGGGCTACGTCACCAAGGCTACATGGATGCAGTAGGTCACATGACATCAAGCCCACAGGAATGCCATATGGCTGTGTATGTATACACCGACACTGAGGAAGCCATGTTTTTGTTTTTTTCTATTTTTTCTAAAAGGGCCCTTAGCACATTGTTTCTGAGAGGACAACAGACACATGTGACCTTGTTCTCAGCTATTCTCTGCACAGGCAGGCACACACATTACGCAAATACAAGTCAGAGAATTATCAGGTCAAGAAGAGACCAAAGGTGGTTATGGAATGATTTAGGTCAGAATAAATGCTACACAGTCCCATAATTTAACCCTGAAATGGCTACACTGGCAGGACTGAGCAAGGAAACGCTTAAAGCACAGTCTTTCTCTCTTAACAGTGAAAATGTAACTCAGGAGTTAGAGAATGTCAACAGGGCAAGGCCAGGGCTGGGACACTTGACTTGGTTATCTTCTAGTCCATACCTTGTAGTGTTTTTCTGAGTTTTACATAAATCCACGTCAATCTGCTAAAGCACACTTTAAAGGCTGGCTAACTCGCTGAGGATGCGTCCTACCACCACCCAGTAACAGCATACGAGGCTCAACAGAGCAGACCAGGAAGCCCACCACATATCCAGAGACTCACTTCAAATTAGTGGCGAATAAGGGACCTCCCATTAGTAGGTCCCTCATTTGTTTACTAAAATAGGTGAACTTTTACACTGTGACGCCAGGAACCCAGCTCCCTCCACAGCTATGCACGCGGGCTATTTAGCAGCCGTGCAGTGGAACGAGGCAAACCAGGTGACAGGCTAAAGAAACACTTCGCAGAGATGAGACCATTTTGTCAACTGAAAAAGCACCAACTAGTCATTAAGAGGAGGGTGAAAAGACATGCATGGCTCCCAAACACTTGACCAGGTACCACATGCTATTCTGACAGCAGCAGATGGAGCCGCTCGAGTCTTGCTCCACCACTAGACTGCCCACTAACTAGTGACAGACACCCACTGCCCAGCTGGGAACTCGGCATCACGATGACCCCTAGATTTAGGGAGCGTTTCCCCCGGCAGCAGCTCCCCCATGGGCTCGAGAGTGGACTCTTGGAACATGAGGACCATGCTCCTACAAGCAGGGCCAAGGGTGCACTTGAGGCCTCTCCTTCATCCTGAGGTGGGGCAGCCAGAGCTCTCAGTGCAGAACTGAGAACCTAGTCGCCATGGATGTCGGACAATTTGACAGTGAGGAGGATGCCAACAAAGGTGGGGTTTCTTCTCTCCCTCTCCACTGCTGTGACAGTGACCTACATGATGCGATGTGTGGTGCTGCCTGCTGTTTGCCTCCCCTTGAGCTTCTCCATGGTCTCTCCACTGTCCAGACCCTTGGCCCCTCCTTACCTGGGCGCACGCGTGCCAGCGGCGCTCCTCTCGCCAGGTGAGGGCAGCCCTGCCGGCTGCTCTCTTCGGGTGCCTGGGGCCCTGGGCTTCCTGGGCTTGCGTGCTCTCTCCTGCTCACTGTCTTGGTCTTCTGCCTTCTTCTTCTCGCTCTCACTGTCATCACTGCCTTCTCCAAGGATGTCGTCCACCTGACAAAAGGTGCAGAGTCAGTGACTGAGCTGTTTTGCAAGTTAGCGTTCTGTAGGGGTCACATGACCCACACCCACCCAGGAAGAACTCAACAGATTCACACTGTCTTCATGCAAGAGCAGGCACTCTGCAGTGCCACTCTGCAGGGGTTGGGTATTCACTTCTGCTTTCTACTTGAACGCTGGGGACTGAAACTAAGCTTAAACGACAGCGGGAGAGCAGAGGAGCACTGACATGTATCCAGGATGCCCACGGAGCCTGCACACGTGAGTCCTCAGAAGGGTGGCAGCTTCCATCCACAGGGACACGCTCTCACACAGTGCTAGGATTTCTCTAAGTTGCCCGTCCTTTCCTAGATCAGTGAGACCCACAGCCTGAACATGGGCTTCCCAGGAGGAAGTAGCTCTGAGATACTGGCATTTGGAGTGCAATTGTGTTCAGGACGGTTGAGCTGGCTTTTCTCTCTTTCCCACCTACCTCAAGCTGGGGACCTGACATGAGGTTGATGGGTAGGAGGAACCGGCCGGCCTGCTAGTCTGCCTGCCTGGGATTCTTGCTGATATTGGAGGGCAGGCAGAGGAAAGTGAGGTGTCATAGTCAGAGAACTTGGGGATGGGGCGAACGACAGTAAATAAAAGCCAGATGACAAGCAGGCATTTGGGGAACCTCACTTGGGTCCAACACTACAGTGAACCACCTTGTACCTCAGTACCAGAGAGGAGAGGCTGGTGTTACTCTGTTGTGCACATGGGAGCCAATGCTATGTAGAGAAGGCCCAGAGCAAGCACCTGACTTTGGCATTCTGGCCCCAGCTCTTAGCTCTACTCCTGCACGGAAGAGATGGGCAAAGGAAAACCTCAGCGTAGAATGGGTCTGCGTCCCACTGTACCAGGGAAATGCTTACTGAATTTTAGCAATGATAATGAATCCTGCCCGTCAGTCCTGGGGAGTAGCTCCACTGTGGGCTTCTACCCACGGCATAGCTTTGCTGGGCAACCTGGGCGAGATACATGGCCACCCGTCTTTGTGGTCGATTGCACCTATATCCCAATCAGAAAGGCATTGTAAACATCTATGCCAGCATCCTGTGTGGCAGACAGCTAACCTGAGCATTCATTAACTCGGCTGGCTGTCCAAAGACCTAGAAACACCTACCTTAAAAGCCAAACCACAACTGTGGACATACACTGAGTCTGGCCTCATTTCAATCAAGTTTCTGTTTGGGAATGACATGAATTTTCCAAAGACATTCTTTTACAAATGTGTCAACTGCCCTTTGAAAGTTATTTGTGATAAGCTGAACTTAAAATATGCAACAGAAAAAGTTGTTTTAAATGTTAAGGCAAAACTTATGAGACATGGAAAGAAATCAATATACACCCCATTGAGTTTTCAAATGTACAAAAAATGGCAGCACAGCACAGCACATCAACTGTGTTGTCCTCAGCACACAGCCTCATGTGGCTCCAGCAGCCACCTTCAGAAGACAGCTCTCTGAGAATCTGCCTTTTCTCAACGTTGCAGCCAAAGGGTATGGTGGGAGGGCAAGAGTACAAGGTAGACAGTGACACCTGAACACAAGGGACAGGAGACAGCAGCCAGCCCACAGCACAGAGGCCTGGTGGCCCTTCCTCCTCTGCAGAGATGGACAGAGAGCCTCTTCCTAGCCTGGTACGGAAGCCAGAGGGCAAGCATGCAGAGCCGATGTCCCGGAGAGCAGCTCCACACCAGCTTCACCACACAGCTAGGGCTGCCTTAAAGGTGCCACCATTCACAAGACTGTCCAGGAGATGGCCTCCAAGGAACATGTTTCTATTAACCTTAAACCTTATCAATGGATAAGGTTTTGGAACCCACATATATATTTATTTCTTTGTTCCAAAGAAACGATATTCTGAGTGGTAGAACTTTCTGACAGAAAGACTGAATGCATTATAGATGCAGGAAGTCACTCTTTTCTGGAAGTTTCTTGATGATGTTACGAAGGATAGAGGGGACTCCACACAATTTTTTCCTGTTGGACAAGGCCTTGTATTTTACAGAGATGGCAGTGGAAGCTCCTCAGTGTTGGGCACTTGAAGGTCAGTGGGACCAAGCACTCCACTGAGAGCAGGAGTCTGTAGCTCACTCCAAGGGCAGATGTCATTTCTACCGAGGACACTGTCAGACAAGGCTGCTTTGGCTACCTAGAAGAGACCCTCCCACTGTGGTCCAGTAGCCTAGTGATCATACCAAGTAGAGTGTCAGCCCAGCCCTCTGGACTGCACTCCTACAACAGTAAGAATTAACCTGTACCAGCAGAAGCAGGGAAGACACTGAGCTTGTTGGCTGACAAGAATGCTCTGAGGCCCTTGCACTTGACTCCTGACCCCGTGAACATGCAGGAGAGGAAGAGAGTGGCTCCTTTAATCTTCTGCATCTGCAATCCTTGTTATGCACCACAGAGAACTAATACCGTGGTAGGATGTATTTTAAGGGGAATGATGTCAACCGAGAAGCTATTTTTATGAACAGAAAATACTTTGAAGGCCAAAGAGAAACTTAAATGACATGTGAAAAATCCCAAACTTGGAAAACAAACTTAAGGTGTTCTGAAACTGCTTGAGAGGATTAAAAACTGTCACACAACGATGGCCTACGGCAGCACATATGTTCTGAAAGTGACTTATGCAAATTACACTCCAAACTCCCAGAAAGTTCTTTACCCCAGAGCAAGGAAAACAAACAATAACCCCGAGTCTCTCTCACAGATAAAGAAGCCATCTTCTCACTGAAACTCTAGGGACCAACAGGGAACTCTAGGGAAATAGAGGGCCAAAGACACAAGATCATTCTTTCAAACATCTATCAACTTAAAAAAAACAAAAACAAAAAACCAAGCACAAACGCCCGATGGTGACCTTTTAAATCACCATACCATCAAAGAACATCTGTGTAGGACAGCTTTGCTTAACTAGGATAACTCTCTAAGATCCAGTCACAAGGTGACGAGAGGTGGCTACTGTTTAATAACAGAATATCCACAAACACTGCCTTGACATGTCTGCTGTGCATCCTGATACTAATCATCAGATGTGTACACAGTACATGGCCACGGCTGAGGTGTTCCCCAGTGTTCCAGACAGTGTCTAATTCAGTGTGAATTACTACTGTTGTTGATCTTAGCCAAATGCTAATTGATTATATGTAAATCAAATATAGACACAAGCAGTAGTAATTACTGTTATGCTAAGAATGGGAGCAGACCTGAGCAGATGAGTGCTGAGAACAGGAGCAGACCTGAGCAGATGAGTGCTGAGTTCTCCGGAACACACCCACTCTCACTGCGTCAGCTGTTAATTAGGGTGCAAACACTGGTGATCGGGATGTTGTTTTCAACACATCCTGTTGCAACAACACACAACCCAGCCTTCACCTGGCAAGCACCAGCCACAGTGCTTAGATTCTCTACCTAGGAGGAGCAAACCTTGGGGGCTGGGGATGGCCTGAAGGTGGGCAGTCTGCCAAGGAGAGCGGTGACAAGTGTGGCGCTTGGCTGCTGGCCACTCTGCTCTTCTCCCCGGCCGGCCACTGAAGGCACTGAAGGCCTTGCTTCCTCTGCTGAGGGTCTTCCCCAGGAGCAGGCAGGCCCAGAGATGATAGCGCTCCAATCGCCCACAGTGCCCTCTACCATTTCTTCAGCTCTCAACTCCGCCTGCTGGGTTTTTAAGTTATTATTTATTAATATCTGAAGAGAAACAGCTGTCCACAACAGTAACGCAGAAAGATGAAATCACAGACACAGAATTCTCTATCACTGATCTGGGAAGCCTGCAAACTCAGGCACGTCAAGAGTCTCCTGGTCTCATGGCTGACCAAACACATTCTGTCCAAGAGAGTATATAACACAGGGGGACCATGAGACAGAAGATGGGAACCGTGCCTGCTGAAATCACAAGATAAACTCACAAACCAGCAAACAGGTTGGGAATAATACACACAAGAATTTACATTTTGACCTGCACAACATCTCTCCTGATCCATAGGAGTCCATGGGGTCACTGACAGTCATAGACAAGAGTCCATGGGGTCAGTCAGGCCTTGGATAATCCCCCTCCTCTCTCTCCACACATTAAGGAGAGAGTCTACACAAGTCTAGCTAGTGACCATGTGACAAAGGATCCCCCACCTCATGTGCACAAGCAAACACAACGAGCCATGGTCTCTCTGACCCCAGCAGAAGGTACTGGAATGTCTGAAGCTGAAGCAGACACAGTGTGGATTTAACTCGTCCGCCTCCACGCCTGGTCAGACCAATCTGTACAGAGAGGCTGTTGTCTGCCTCCTCCTCCTCCTCCGTTCTGATACTCCAGCCGCCATTTCTTCTAGAATTGTCCTGCTCCAGCCCCCTTCCTCAGTCAGATTCCCTGTGAGCACTACTCCAAGGTTCCTGAACCTCTGTCTGTTCCCTTCCATGGTTCTTAGGTGGTCTTCAGGATGAATCACTCCTGAGATTATGTCTTGCAGGATCCATGTCATTTCCCTGTCACCTTGCCCATGATGGTTCCACTGGTGGGTTTCACTGGTCTGCCGCACTTCCTGCAGCGCTGCTTCTGGTTCCACTTCTGCAGTCACCGAGGGACAGCTCACCTTCCAGTGGCCACATCGGGGGCACTGACGTTTCTGTTTGACCGTTTCACTGCCACAGTCCTGCCTCTCATGGTCTAGGACTGACTTAGCAGATGACTTTGCCTTCTGTGGACAAGCTCCAAGGGAAGCCTGGAGACCCTGTAATGCTATACACGGCCTCAGGCCCTGGGGGGTGGGCTCAGGTATCTCCTTCACCTGCACTCTATCTGTTCTAAAAGCCGCTGGTCCCTGTCCTTTTCCTGTTGACCCTGTGACAGGCTTGGGCTCATAACCTGCACAGAGGATTCCTTCCCAGGTCCCCCTCTGAAACTGACCCTCAACCCCACTCTGCGCTGGGCAGTAACATGAAGAGTTTTGGGACCAGAGTTGCCCTTAACAGAGTGACGAGAGTCATGAGCAACGGCACGCTACACCCCACCCCACCCACCAAACTCTCAAACCACAGGGCTGGTTTTGATGAAAACACTGACATTTTACTGGGACCACCAGATGTCCAATGGCGAAGAAGAAGCTCGGCATCCCTGCCTTTACCGTAGCCATCCCCTTACCACAGCCATCCTTCCCTGGGAAGCTGGGTCAGTCTGCACATAGACACGCATGACTCCAGGAGTGCCTGTGCAAACTGGTAACCCTCCTTGGAGACTGACAGTCCTCAGATACACATAAAGAGATATTTTCAAGATTTATAAGGACATCAGAAGAAATGGGACTGTCAACGGTCACTGTTCTACAACCCACATCCTTGGTGTGGCAGGACAAAGGCTGTCTGTCTGTCCTGCCTACTTTGCCCAGAAAACTTCACACTGCTTTTCCATCAGCTCAGTGCTCCTGGTATGGGGGATGGTATGGTTCCACACTGTCAGTGCAGCCAGTGCTGTCAACGAGACCAGCAGAGGTCTCAAGAGAGTGTGCTCTTAGCTGCTTCCCGCCCTCATGTACAAAGTGGCCTGACTTTTACAAAGTGAAGGCACGGTAGAGCGGCTCAGGCATGAGATGATGCCAAGGATGGGAGGTTCTACTAGCAATGCTCACTACACTGCGTGAGGGCTTGTATCTGTGCCCTGTCCCCGGGGACTGTTACAGCTCCCCAAGAAAATTCTTAACTCTTGCAGGGCAATGGAAAAGAACCAGTTTCCCTCAGAAAATACTAAGTGCTGGACAATTTGCCTCCAGCAGAGGACATGTCGTATGCAGTAGGCATGTGACACGGTACCCAGCAGGAGTGGGGAAAGCGTGATGTGCAGCAGCACAGCCCCACACTGACAACAGCCATCACCACCAAAGGGACAAAGTGCCATGTCACATGATACCTGCCACTGCTGGGTTCCCCAGAGCTGCAGGTGCCTAGACGGGGACTGTGCAGACCAGTCTGTACAGAACAGCTTGCAGGCTCACTCTGGGGTGTCTGTAGGACCCAGCAGTCACTCCCCTAAATAAGCTCTCAACAAAGAGGCTTTAGACAACCAGGTAATAATGAAGATGCCTCAGGGTTTCCATTGTCTCCAATCACCTTTAACTCTTAAGCATGAACCGAGCATACAACCATTAAGCTTACAGCTTGTACACATCCTAACCAAGTGTATAAACGTTCAATAGAAACAAACCTCCAAGACCAGCATAGGACTCAGCTATAAAGGTGTTTGCTGCCACACCCGACAACCTGAGTCCTGTCCCCTGGCCCACATGGTAGGAGAAAACCCACTCCTGTTACTTCTCCTCTGGTCTTCAGTATGCATGCTGTGACATGCTCCCTGCCCCCAAACAAAAACCAGTAACAACACAACACAAAACAAGATGACCTTCAGACTACAACCTTGCACTGGGGTGGCTCAGTAGTGAAGCTTATGCTCAGGTAAGGTAAGCTCGATCCCCACCCACTTAACAAGGAACTCAATCTTTCTTTGAGAGAAGGTGCTATATACTGGGAGTGGGAGTGGCTAACAGTGCAGTCATAATGCACACAGGCTGTGACTGAGGGCAGCCTGATCAGAGCTGCTGGCTCCGCAGAACTGACCTGTATCAACGCCTCCTGCACGGATGCTCACCCACACACACACCTCACACACATGGTGCTCACCTTCCACCCGACCACATCTATGTCCACATGCACTCGTGTCTGCCTTCCATTTGCAGATGCTCAGCGCATACAGGACAAAAGCAGCACACACAACCCTCACTGGATCTGCTTATATTTTAACTCTCTCAACAAAGAGTTGAGACTGTTTTCTAGAACTTCTGACTCTGCTGAAGGCAATGGAGTATTCAGGTGCTGCCCACATGGCAGGGCACCAGTCAGGCCCAGCAAAGGACCAGGCCAGAGGGGCTTTGGAGCCATGTTAACAGTGACCCCTCGGCAGTATTCAGAGAGGCACTGGGAGGCAAGCTGCTGGGAACCACCTTTGGGAACCACCTTGAAGACCACAACTCAGAACATGCTCAGGGACATAGCCTGCCTTCAGAATTTCCTCTGTGGGGCCACAGCACACACGAGTGACTCACTGTCCCAGGTATTCTAGGATCTCCGGGGACTTCCAGGTGGAAGGCAGAGAGCTGCAGAGACAGCAGGAGTGAAATGAGCAGTGGAGCCTCACAGACCTTTAGTTCAAGAAACTATACGCCATATTTAAAGTACTTTTACTGGCAAAACAAAAACAAAACAAAACAAAACACCCACCAAAGAACTGGGGGGGGGGTTATCTTTTAATGGAACAAAAACCTGCTGATAAGACAAGACAGAATTCACATCCTGGCAAGGAACTATGTCACCAGAAGAGGAAGAGGTAAATGATTCTCATCTTTGTTATGGATGACAGCTGTTATATCTGAGCAGGGACTCCGGTCTTCTTCCCACGCACCAGGAAAGCCGGGGCGTTGTACTATGCTGAGCAACCTTCCCTCGTTCTGTGCTTCACAGGAGATGAGTCACAGGACAGGAGTCACTGCAGTCAAGACTTAAGAGATTCAGGCAGCTTAGGGTTATGAAGTGCTGTTGCACCTGCACCAAGCTCGACTGTCCCTGCATAATGTGACAGGGGATTGTGCATCTCCATGCTTAAAACGACACACAGGCATCTTCCATGAGAAACACGTCTTTTAAATAATTCAATAGTGTCTGCGAAGGCTAGAGGAACCATGACCTGCAATCCAAGAGACGACAGTGGGCCTTCATGAGAGACCTAACTTAGCGAGAGCCTTGCTGCATGTGCTAGGGGAGCCAGAGGAGAAAAGGCAACTATGTGCTGGGTATGTGTCCTCCCTCTGACTGCCTGTAAGGGAGGTACTGGGCACAGGCCCATCATGTAGAACCTCTGGGACAGAGGAGGGACTGGTGGCCTCCTGTGGCTCTATAGGTTTCTCTGAACTACTTGGCTAGGCCTGGGATGCACGGGCACTTGGCCTCAATTGTTAGCCATGGCCATGGGTGGTCAGGGTTGTTGGTAGCACGCTAACAATTACATCACAGGAGTGTGGACTGCCAGCACCCCTCTCAAGGGTGGAGATCTTGCCCATCAGGTCAGCTAGAAAGGCCATGGCTGGGTTCTGCTCAAGGGAGGAGTGTGACTGCTTCACTGTTATGATGTGCCTCTTCTCTCCAGCATGGACTCAGGAGGCTGAGGCCATATATTGGTGCCTAGACTGTTCTCATTTTTCCTTGTAGCTGGCAAACTGAATAAATTAGGAGTGTAAATTAGAGTGTAAATTCTGACCATAAGCCGGACTGACTGAGGTAGTCTCTGCCTCCAAGAGGTCTGTCAGACTAGCTGCAAAACTCTTGGTTCTGATAAACACTTAGGCGGTCAAGTTCATGCTGTTCTGAGACAGCTGAGAAGCCCCTTTGCAACAGCATCTTGGTAATGTAATGCATATTACGTTGGTAAACTGGCATGTGTTATTTAAGCTCACTGAGAAGCTGGCTCAGACCCACACACGTTGTTCCAAAGTGTCCTCCAAGACTTCCTATCTAAGGATTAGCTAGCCCACCTCAACTCTTGACAGGGAGTGAAGAGAACAACAAGCAGCTCAAGAGTTAAGTGTCATGTCCTCAGGACACCTAGGAGCCTTTCTATCAGTGGCTAGTGTTATTCAGTCTACGGTAGAGCAGTGCCTACAGCGGGAAAGGGAAATCAAGTTCAGCCTAGGAAGCTCTTCCACAGAGAGAACAATCAAGAACCCCAGCCGACTGCTTCAACTTAACATGCATTGCTGCTGGGTGAGTCACAGTGCCTGGTCCCATGACAGTCTATGTGCTGTTTGCTGAATGCTCTTTCCCATGGAATCGGTATCCAAGGGGACCCTGTGCTCTACCCGAAACCTGGATTGGTAATTCTACCTTACGCCCCTACAGGGCTTCCAGTTGATTTCTGGGCATGTTTGTAAGCACCTGACTGGTGATGCTACTTTCTGTTTGCTCTCGTAATTGGGCCACTCCAGTCATCTCTGCTAGATGTTTTAAGTACTTGATTTGATGGTTATCTACTGACACTTCTATCTGCTATTCATTTTTCTACATTTGCTTGCTGTGTACTCAATAAATTCACCCACTCAAAACCAGGACAGCTACCAAAGACCATGGTCTGGACTGTACCGAGCAAGTAACTATTAGTTAATTAGTGATTAAGGTCTGGGCAGTCTAATTAGTCTGGTGACTTACCCAGTGCTACTAGTGATGCAGCAGCCCACATCCTGCAAGCCTGCTTGTTCTGACACAGAAAAGCAGCCTGCAGGTAGCCCTGCCCCCTCTTCATGCTGGTCCTACCTTGGGGGCTATACTTGATTATCAAGAACCTTTGGCTTCTACATGTTCCTAGAAATACACACAGGATTAAAGCAGCTAAGAGAAAGCACAGTGTTGGCTTTTATTAGCTTTGCACATTTCTGTCGTACCTTTTTTGGCCCATCCCAATCTCTAACTTGCTTTCTAAGGTTGTGGTTCTCTGTGGTTCTGGACGGAGAACGCCACCCTCAGTGCAGTGCTTGGAAGAGTACTGGCTCTGTCCCAGCTCACAGCGGTGGCAGCGGAGGTTCCATTAGGTGTTTGGACTCGGGGCAATACATCTTCACCAAAACCTCTGTAAATCGAGTCAGGAGTGAGGGGTGACATGGGGAATCCTGCCTACCAGGTCAGGGAGAACGGACACAGTGGGGAGAAATGGAAAGTAACACTCCTGAGTCTCCTTTTTCTGTAAGCAGGCCCTCCCTCACCACAGGTATAGTGACCCTGTCACAAGCACCATGCCTCAGCCATTCACCATGGCTCCCTTATTCTTGTGTCTTTCATGCCTTCAAAACCAGTATGATGTGGACAATACTCATACATTGCTAGGTTCCGCTGGAAGCACAAGATGTAGCCTGACCCCCTTGGCAGCCATCTGTCTGCTGACCCAGAGGAAACATGTTCCTCTTGTCCCAGTGAAGCCTAGAACATTTCACCTCTGGTGCTCAGCTCTGACAATCAGACGCTTCTCAGCCCCAGGCACACAAATTTGCAGCAAAAACATCCACAAATAACCCCAATCCAGGTAAGGGCAAAAATCCTGGTTCCCCTCTGAAACATTTCTCCATTGTTTGCATTATTCTTACCATACTTATCTTCCAAGCTCCTACCAAAAGGCCACTAAACAATTAGCACTCATAAGCTTTTTTGGCCCAAAGATCCAAAATCTCCCACAATCTGCCAATAAAACAGTCCACAGCACCAGAAGGCACGTGGTCAGGTTCTCTAGTAACAATCCTGTTGCTATGATAAACACCTCGACCAAAGCAGGCCTGAGGGGAAGAGAGGGCTTACTTGGTTCTGATTCTAGGCCAGTCCATCACTGAGGAAAAACCATGGTGCCAGGACAAAACAGCTAATCACAGCACACCCAGCGAAGGTGGAGACAAGTGATTTCACCAGGGCCTGCCTGCTTGCCACTATGCTGGGCAGACTTTCTTCACTCTTAGACAGTTTAGGGCTCTGTCTGTGAATTGGTGCTGCCCACATTCAGGGTGGGCCTTCTTGACTCAATTAACAATCTAGAAAATACCCCATAGACATACCCACAGGCAACCTGATCAAGGTCATTCCTTGCTAAGATTCACTTTCTGGGTTATGTCAAGTTGACAGTTAAAACTAACTAACAGAGTTATGGACAGACGTGTACATTTTGTACCCTGCCATTACACACAGTGCCAATGGATGCTGTCTGAAATGCCTTGGCTCAGAGTGGAGGCTGATGTCTGTCATGAACTGCAGTGCTGTTCATACAAGACTGTCTGCTCTTAAAGAAACACAACAGTATAGAAAACAATGAATATTTTCCTATCGTTAGGAAACAAATATGAAATTAGTGTATTGCTTTCATGTGTATTGTATTAAAATGCTGATTTTTAAATTGCTGTTTTGAGTTGCTGATTTGAATTACATTAAAAAAAATCATCAAATGAACATTGGTTGGGATTAACACATAATTTCCCAACAATTTTTGAAATGGCTCTGAGTATATTACTGCTATCTTCTATGATTTTTATTTTTTATAAAATGGTACCATCAGAATTGATGATTACAAAAGCAAAATATCAACTAAAATGAAAAATGCTAAGAAAGTTCCATGTTCTGCAGTATCAAATATTTAATCGAGATTTAATGTTTTAGAAGGAAAATCATCTTTTCCTTAAAAAAGAAGACGTTCTGAATTAAATCCCTAGAACTTACTCAAAGAGCCAGGCACAGTGGTACACATTATAAGCCTAGCTCTGTAGGCAGACAGGTGAACCACTGGGTTTACTGGCCTGGCCAGTCAGCCTAGCCCAGCTGGTGAGTTCTAAACTGGTGAGACCCTCCCTTTCTCAAAAACCAAGGTGGACAGCACTGTAGGAACAATGTCCAAGGCTGTCCTCTGGCATTCACATGCATGACAACATGTATTTATGAACACTTACTGAATAAGCATATTATTAGAATACAAGTTTGCTTTGACTGTTAATAAGCGACAAGGTTATTGGTATACCAAAGAATTCTTTTAAAATAAATTTCTTCATGATTCACTACAAGTAACTGTGTGGTTTGCACACCTAGTCTATAAACCAGGTTAAAATATCTCAGGAAAACCCCACTCCAGCTCACCCAAGGAAGCACCTGGGCAGCAACATGGATGGAGGGGACTGTGTGCTTCTTGTCAAGCTCCCGGGAGACTGATCACGCAGGTTGATGCCTCTCCCCATCCCAAGGCCTTGCACCGGTCCTCGTGTCTATGGTTTTATTGGAGATCAGGGTCTCTGTAGATGTGACAGGCCCCTGAGTAATGACCACTGTCTACTGGAAGCGGGACAGACACCGATACAGAAGACAGTTAGAGCACCCACGTGGCTTATCACTACCTAACGGATGTGGACGTGTCATGAGGATCCTAAGTGGACAGAGGCTAATGTTTTGTGAGACTACCTGCAGCCCACTTTGTCCCCAAGAAAACTGGACAAATAGTCCAAGGTGATCCAGGACCCATGAACTCAGAAGGCATCTCCCTTATGCCCACACGGAAAGCCTGGCTCTGGCTCTGTTGAAGGCCAAGGATGCTTTATTTATGGTCTCAGGACATAGGAAGGATCAAAGCCCGTGTAGGAATGTGAAGCTGCCAATCTTCTCCCCCCAGCTTTGCAAGATCAGCAAGCCAGAGCTGCAGCTCCTCCCCAGGAGGAGGAGCTTCTGTAGGCCTGAGGTTAGGCAGAGGTAAAGGCTGGCTTCTATGGCTAAAAGCATAAGATTTTAGAGTAAGTAAAATTTGCTGTTTCACAGCACAATTTGAGGTCTTAGGACATGAAGGGAATAAAAGCCAACAATAAGGCCAAGTAGTGTCAAATGGACTGCAAGGGAATTCCTGTGAAGTCAGAAGGGAAGCAGCAACATGGCAGGCCCCCGGGTGGGGAGAGCCAAGTGTGCTCACAGGAGCCAGCACTGCTCTCAGATCCAAGACAGCTGGGACTGAGGACAGGGAAGCAGTGACCGAGAAAACACTCATGAAATGACAACTGTTAGTTCAAAACCCACAGAACATGGTAGACAGTTCAGAAAAGAAGCTACCATCTGAGAGAGAATCTGAGTTCTGATGAGATTTCATCTTAAAAACAAATGTATTTTCTTGCTTTTGCTAAAAACGTACATAAGAGCCATGGTTTCTTCTTCCTTGAGCACTCTGCTGCATGGTCAATAGCGAGGAAGCCTTTCTGTCCTCACAGCAGAGCAGTGTCAGGTGGATGCACTCACCCGCAGCTGTAGGAGGCATGCAGAGGGCAGCTCCTGTCCCCGTGACCTGTAGCCCATCTCTAGAGTGCACTTGGCTCTCCCCACCCTGGGGCCCGCCATGCTGCTGTTTCCTCCCAAAGCAGTCTGCAGAGCAAATGACTGCACAGACCACACCACAAAAACCCCTGGAGCAAAAGCCCAGAGGAAGATGTGTAAGGCCAAGGGACACAGGAATACCCTGGTCTAAGGTGGTATAAGAACATGAGTCTAGAATACAGACAATACTGACCTGTGGCACAGCTTTGCTTTTAGCTCTAAGGGATAACCTGCCCCACTCCATATCAATTAGGCTGTAATTAAAACACACCTGTAGTCAGGGTATTCAATTCTCCATATTGAGCATTTGAAAAAACTAACTTCACATTATGAACTTAAACATGGTGGTGTAAAAATGACAGAAGAAACTGGTCTTAATTTATCTGAATTAATGTATTTAAAAAAAACTATGACTGAATGCAAGCTAATTAAGCCTTTCTTCTCTCGACTCCTCTCAGCTTTCTGTCTGGACAGCTCCTTCAGCAGGGTACCCTAAAAACTCCTGTGGCTCCTGTACCTCAAAATGCCAGAAGCGCCCTCTTTTTATGCCAACTTGGAACACCTGCAGATACGATCACGCACCCTGGGAGTGGCGGCTGTGTGCTCTTGTTGCCAAACACACGGGCACGTCATTTCACATGGTTACAAATCCTTCGGAATAGGAAACCGGAAGCTGGCTCACCACACCTGCGCCTACCCTGCATGGAAGGAAGCCCAGCTTCCGGGATCTGGGATGTGCTTGTGCACAGCAGCCTCTGGAGACTGGGGCCTGCAGCACGTTCTCACCTCTTTGTCCATACTCTCTAAGTCCTCCTTACAGAGAGTGTACAGCGGCATTGTCTCTGACATACTGGGCTGTCGCTTTCTTCTAGCAGGGCCAGGCTGCTCTCCATCTTGGGATTCTGGCAGCTCTTCACCAAACATTTGCTGCTGATGTGGCTGAACAGCTCTGTAAGGAATGTTACAGTCCCGCGTGAGGAAGGCAGTTCCACAGTACCTTTCCAGCTCGGTAGCAGACACCTGACTCTTGCATGGGTGAGACACACAGAGAACACTTGTAGGGAAGTCAAGGCAGCCCGTCCATGCTACCCACTTGCTATCTCTGCTTGTGTAGCAGACCCAGCATCTCCTCCTGGGACATGTCCTGAGCCTTGAGGACACCCACACTCACCTCCTTTACAGAGAAACCACCTTGTCTACAGGCCATCACCTGACTAACTGCTGGAAATCATCAGGGAGTGCCATTTACCCTTGAGTAAAGCTAAGAACCATTAAAAACCAAAAGGAAGCAGAAGTGGCGTTTACATTCTGTTCAGAGCACAGAACAGAAGCCAGACAGGAATGGGGAGCTAAGAGGTGGACCTCAGTGGGGTGGAATTAATCTGCCTACAAAGGAAGAAACATTAGATTGCGGGTGCACAGCTTCACCGAGTACTACAGTAACCAATCAGCTGCCAGGATCAAAGTCAAGACACTTCCAACCTGGACACCTAAGATGCTAACGTTACCAGCAAAACTGCAGCTCTGTTGAAAAAGTTTCTATCTGCAATGTGCATCTGCGTGTGCCAAACCTCACTGAATATATTTTATTCATGTTTAAATTGGTGTCAAAGTTTAAGGTACACCAGGCAAAGTGGCTCCCATGCACAATTCTAGGACTTAGAAGGCTGAAGCAGGAACACTGTTGTGAGTTTGAGGCCAGCCTGTGCTAGAGAGTAAAACAGTTGTTTCTAGAACAAGTCCTTCCTGAGGTGAGGAATGAAACGAGAAGCTGAGCACCACTGGCCACGGGATCCCAGGCTGGCCATTACAGACACTGCGCATAAGGTGACAAGCCCTCATTACCTCAAGGAGAAGTGTGGCACCTGACAAGACAGTGGGGCTGATAAAGGCACTCTCAGGCAGGCCGGACCACCTGGATCAGCTCCCCAGGATCCACAAGATGGAAACAAAGAACTGACGCCCACAAGTCCCCTGACCTCCACAAGGATGTGATACCATATACACACACACACACACACACACTCTCTCTCTCTCTCTCTCTCTCTCTCTCTCTCTCTCTCACACACACACACACACACACACAAAATGTAATAACAAAGAATAATGGGGCATTAATTCTAAGTCACAAAATTAAAAAGAAATTATATTAGGTTAACTGAATGTTATTTATTGAGGGCAAAAGATTTTCTACCCAGAAATCTAAAAAGTGCACTCTCTGCTTTTCCAAAAGTAAGACTCCATGTTCCTAGCTTTGGAACTCAGTGTGACCTCAGACAGACAGCTCAGCGGAAAGCAGGAAGAGGATGTGTGTAGCCAAGGCCCAGCACTGCCCTATAAGACAGATGAGGACTTGAACAGTGAGACACCAGGATTACTGGTAAATGGGCTACAGTAAAACCCTCATGCTATTTTTTGTAAATAAATTTGTAAGGGATTTGGGGATGAGGCAAGTAGACCCTCACGGGCAGCTGTCGGACTCTCTGTTGCTTGGTTACCTTAAATAGTCAGCTGAGCTATCTCTACACAACACTGGCCATCCCTGAACACTCCACAGACACTGTAGGAAAGCTACAGGGCAACCTCAGCTGCTTGCCCAGAGCTGTTCAAACCCTCTCAGATTTTGATATCATGAGACAAGCCTAAGTAAGTTCTAGATGACCCTAAAACAATTTCCCAGTAGACTCAAGGGACAACACTTCCTCTGGTGACCTACCATAGACTCTACCGACTGGTACCAAAGGGCAGTGCTTTGAGTGCTGTGAAAGCCCCTCCTCTGGCTATCACAGAGCAGACCGATGGTTCTCTTGGTGAGCTAAAGGGCGACGCTCTCCTAAGAGGCAACATTAGGCTTCTCTTTAATCTTTATTTGCTTATTGCTAGTAGAGTGGGCTAAGAGACTGCAGTCCAGCCACGCTGGAGGCAGCAGAGACTGCTGAGTGTCAGCAGGGCTGTCCAAGTGCCCAGGCTTCAGTGCCAGCTCAAGAGGGAGCTCGAGAAGGGAAGCCAGGGGCCGTGGTGGCTGGAAGACTTTCACGAGTACTGCTAGCCCTTGGAGTCCGAACCATCTCAGGCTTGGACGCTGTGATACTAGCTATAGTCAAGAGGTAGGGAATCCTCCAATGTCAACTCCTGCCAGCATCTTAAGGAATTCCAAATCTCCTAGGCTTGCAGGGAGCTGTTCTCTTGTAGAACCTTTATAAACACTTAGAGATGGAGGGCCTGGGCATTTGAGGCTTGCAGGAGAACTGTAACACCAGAGGGTGCCACCTCCTGCCACTGTTGCTCCTGTCCAGTGCTGAGTAACAAGCCCTGGAAGGAGCCTCTCCCTCCTTATGCTTTCTAACCATGTTCAGCAACAGGATCTGAAACATCTGACTGACCATGTTTACAACTGCTCAAAGTACCACCCTTTGCTCCTGCCAACACCCACAGAAAACAGGGAAAGGGCTCATGTAAGTTTTCCTTTCACTAAAAATAATACTATAGTTCTCTTTAAGGTTGTCTAAAAGTTTCAACCAAATCTGAAGTGTAAGAACAAGACCTCTCTACCAAGAGCTTAAGGTTAATCTTTAAAGGTCAGCACTGCCAAGGCCACGCCAAGTTCATAGCCACCCTGGTCTGACAGCGCCAGGAGAGTTCTATAAAGGGTGACAGGCTTGAGGTGCATGAAAAATGCAAAACCACTTTCTTTGACCTATAAGACATTACAGATCAGTCACTACACGGAAGCTCTCAGGTACCTTCTGAAACACCTGTGACCCCCTGCTCTTCCAGGGCTGTCCTGGTGCAAGGTCAGTTACTCTAAGAACTACCTACCACCAAGAGAGAAAGTCTGACAGAGCCATAAAAATGGAAAGCACTCTCATTCTACTCCTTCTCAATTTGAAGAAGTAAATAAATGAAATGAAACGTGTATTAACAATGATTAATATGCTAAATGAGTGGATAAAACAACACTGAGACAATTCCAATTCTACTATAACCAAACAAAGCAAAGACCCAGCTTGCCTAGCTTGTGCCATCCGGTGCCAGCAGGGAGGAGACGGTAGAAAGCCTAGAGTCTAACAGTGCTGTCTTTGCAGGCAGACCACTCCATGATGGGCACCAGAAGCAGCCAGGGGAGACGAGGTTCATGTCCCAGTTACTTGCCGCCCCTCCCCCACCTCAATATCAGTTGTCAGTTAAGACACAGGATGCTCCAGACCAGATTCTTAACACGATGGGAAACAGCCAAGCTTCTGTCGCATTTACTGGTGCAAGAACAGGACAACCTCTACTGGAAAGGACAACAGCAGAGGGCTGTTAATTCCAAGGTGACAGTTTATCTTACAAAGATTTTAGACCATCCATGATGAAAAAACTTTAATCATCAATTACAAATATATCCTTCACTCCAGTCTCAAAATCCACAGCAGCACACAGTGATAGATCTTGCAATTAAAGACAAAAGCAGACAAACAAAAGAACATCGTGGAAGCTGTGTGAGGAAAGATGCCTCCCTACTCCTGTAGGAGAAAGAAAGCCAACAGAGAACCTGCCTGTCAAATTCAGAGACCAGGAGGAATCCGATGCAGTCAAGGTATGGAAATGGAGCTGTTAGGGAACAGAGTCCACCACAGGTCTTTCTTAGGGAAAGGAATGGAGTCCGAAGCCCACACGGGACAGAAGCCTGCCCGAACCCTCCCCAGGAAGGACACAGGGTCTGAGGGAGACTCTCAACTGCATGACCACACACCATCTAGGCTGGCCTGAGGATGACAGTGAACTTTTGATCTTCTTGCCTCTGCTTCCCAAGTGTAAGTAACCAGATTTTAGAAGAGATCTCCAGAAGAACTGTAGGTTCTGCAAAAAAAGGTAAGACTCATGGTGTCAGGGTCAGTCAGAATCAGGGACATCCAGACACTCCAAAGTATGGCACTAGCTCTCTACAGGCTCAGTGAAGGAAGGGGAGAGGAGAGGACACTACTCACGCCATCCTGTGAAGAAAGCCACATTGGGCATGTGACAATGCACACAGTGGGAAAGAGATCATAAGATTCATGGCTACCGTGCCTGCCGACATAACACAAGCCAACAGCAACAGCTCCATTCCAAGAGTTCAACCACGTTGTTTTGTTTTAAACCAACCAACGGGGCAGGGAGACACTCTGAGTAAAGGTGCCAGCTGCCAAGCTTGCTGTCCTGAGCCCTGAGTTTGGACTTACATGGTGGGAGGAGAAAAATACGCTTGTAAGTTGTCCTCTGACCTTCCTAATCACTCTGGCATACCTCGCAAGTCCACACCTTCCCTCCAAAAAAAGTGAGTACGTAAATGTAATAAAATCCAAATAAGGTAACTACCCATGTAGAAGCAGGTTCAAGAAAAAGATTGTTTATAATACATGCAACCACTGAAAACACCCAGTCACCAGTAACGAAACTTCACATATGAGGGAGGGAGGAGGGACGGTCTCCAGTGGGACAAGGAAGATGCCACAAACTCCACAAGCTCCCCAGAGACAGTATTTCACTCAAGACTGAAGGAAAGGTGCCACTCAAGTCCTCTGGTCAGTGCAACTGACAGAGCCAGGAACCAGATCCAGAAAGATGTACTTGCTTGACTTGGAAACAAGCGCCATCAAAGTCCAGGGTCTCTGAGGAGCAAGGAGAGGTTCACAATGCAGTGACACACGCCTGTGACCCAGCAGGGGGGAAGCTGCGGCAGGAGGACTGCAGGCTTCATCCCACATGGGCTAAATAGAGACTGTCTCAAAGATCTAACCAATCCATCCTTCTCCGCATGCCCCTCTGTGGTAGGACAGGGCTGAAAAAGACCTCAGTAAACTGTCATGCAAGCATGGATGCTGGGATTGGGATCCTCAGATCCCTGTAAAAGCCTGGTGTGGCCACACATGCTCCTTTCATCCCGGTGCAGGAAGGCAAACAGGCACATCCTGTGGAATTCAGTGAGCAGCCTGTTTGCTTACTAAGTTGGTCAGCTCCGACTCTGTCTTAAACTATAAAGTTATGAGCACATAAGGCTGCCAGGGGCACACTAACCTTGGCCGGTCTGTCTCCACATGCACATGTGTGTGCACACACCCACACACCTCTTCATATCACCCTCCTCCCAGAAACAAATGACAGCAAACAGACCGCATGTAAGCCTATGTAAATGTGAGGAAGAGAGCATGCTCAGAGAAACAGTGAAATGGTGAGACACTGGAAGGTGAGGGTGTCGGTAACAACTCAACATGAAAACACAGTTCACAACAAAAACACTGCTAAGTAGAACTCCACAAAACTCATGGAGTAAAAACTTACTATTCTATCAAAGGCCAGTTAGGAGGTAAACAGACAAACTACAGTAAACTGAGAAAATGCTTGTTTCGGTGGAAAACACACAAAGACAAGTTAGCAGTAATAACCAAAAAGCTCAATTAGAGAATGGGAAAACCACAGTTATTTCACCAGAGTAACCATCTCCAATAGATGCTCCGTGCTCAGTGAACCCTTAAGAGGGCCATGTTTGGCTCTCTGGCTCTACCTTCCAGATGGACCTCTATCATCTTAAGTTCAGTCAGGCCAAGGGGTCAGCCCCTGAATTCACCTGGCCAGGGGAACCTGTATCTCACCCTGCTTCAGGCACCAAGAGTGGGATCAGATGACATCACCCACCAACTGGACACAGTCGGCTCTCAAGCCACACATTTACTGAGCCTGAGTCTCATTAAGTAGCCTGCAGATTTCCCTGACTTCACTTACTGACAAGTCTAGGGGACTCCACTGTACTTCTAGCCCCCAAGTACAAAGCAAAAGTTACAACTTCACAGCCAGGGCGACAATGCTCACCCAGGATGATGCCTGGTGCTGTTGCCAAGCACCCTGTCACAATGGGTCTGCAGAGTTCCAGGCCCAGCAAGGGCTGGCTGTCACTCTCATAGAGCTACAAGGCTGAGCTCCCAGACGTATAGCAGGCATGGGAGTCCTGGGACAGGCAAAGCAGGAGCCACACGAGTTGTAGGATGGCTGGAAGAGTGTCCCTGCCACTATGCTAGGGGTCTGGCATGGGCCGAGGATTCTCTACTGTGTTCCAAGGCCACTGTGAATGGCTGCACCTGTGGTGGGTATGAGTACAGACGAGGAAGCCACCAGTGCCAAGCATGGAGCACTGAAGCAGAGCACATGAGACTCAGCAGAGAGGAAGCAAAGTCCAACGCATAAGGGAAGAGGTCTCTAGTAAATCAAAAGGGAGTGGAAACATGGGGGTAGTCTGACCAAGGTGGGATAACAGCTCTCAGCTACATTCCTTGGGTGACACGGACAAGGAATATATTCCTCACCATGTGATGCGCCTGGCTCCCCAGACACAGTTCTCTGCACTCAGACATAGGCAGTGAGAAGGGAGGGGTGGGGCCCCACTTTTCCCTATGTAGACGGGTCAGTTCATCAGCTGTGGAATCAGGGTCATGACTCTAGTTCTCACACTGGCGACCTCGCAGCATTTCTAAGGCTCCTGTGCATTCCAGCAAGGCAGCAGAGTATGGTTTCCTGACACGGTCCCTGGCAGCCTCCAAAGTGAACTAGGCTAAGGTGACATGTTGGTGTCCATTGTCAAGTGTATACAGGGACAGAGTGATGACTGCCATCCTCTTATGTACCAAGACAGGTCGGCAACCTGGATGCACCAGATACTTGCAGGTCTAAAAGAAAACATCGCCTCCCCAGAAAGCACCGCAAGAAACTGGCTCCTGCAGCTGCATGAGGCAGCGCCCGCCACGTTTCAGATATGGCTTCCTCTGCTGCCGTATTAAAAGCTTTATTGAGCTCAGCCTGCCAGATGCAAATTATTTTCAGACAACACTTTCTTTTCACTTGTCTCGGAAATCCCTAGTCTACTGACACACACTTAAACAAAGTGGAATAATTACAGAAAGATCGTACCTAACGCTGTACTCACCTTAGGACAAGGTGCCTTTGCTTTTTATTTAAGGAAAAATAAGTGGGAGGCTGGGTTGGCTCCGCAGTGTGGAAGGCAGACTGCGCAGGTGTTACGCAGGTGCACACCAGCACATACTGACTTTGCGGCTGCTTTAAACTCTGGAGGCACTGCTGTCCAACTGCAATTTAGAAACTGAATTTCAGAGATAGCCTTCAACGCACAGCTCCTTCTATTCTAACCCTTAACAGGTCATAATGACACTGCAGAACAGCCAGCGGCAGAAACGTGAACTCCTTCACCACTGGGACTGTGTGCTCAAAGGGGAAGTCTTAGGGTGCTGCTTGTTCCTGACAGTAAAGTCAAAACCTTGCTGTCTCCATCACGTGTGAGATGGCTTCATAACAGGGTTGCTTCTTACAAAGACCCAGACCTGAACTTCAAAACCCAACCTCTGACCTCCAGAAAGCCAATCACTTAGAAGCAGGGATTTAACCTAGTACGCCCATGTGAAGGGACCTCCACAAACCCCCAGAGTCGGTTCACAGAGATTTAGAGTGTGTCCCAACTTCGTAGGTGCTGAGGCTCTTCTGACAGTGTCCACTATCCCAGAAAGGCCCAGACCTTCCCGACTCCTGCGTGAGTTCTCCATTGTTTCACCTTTTTCCCATATCTGCCTCTCTGGCTGACCAAAGCACACCCCTCCACAGCTACTACTGGCTGGCACGATGTGGAAGGACTCAACATCCAGAATAAAAAGGAAGTCTGTAGTCACCAGGCTCCTTGCTCCTCCCCTCTCTTGGTTTTGATTCTCAAATCCTGGATGCTGTGGTGACCTCAACTCCCCCCGTGTCACTCGAGATGAGAAGAATACAGCCTGTATGGCCTCCTAGAACACCACTTGGGTCCCAACACGGTCCGTTACTGTTACACGTGACGGCTTTATGACCATGTTCAGCAGGAAAGAAACAGAGTTTCAAATCTTGCATCTCACTCCACTGCCCTCAGACTACTGCTAGCTCACGCCTCCTAAAGCAAAACCTGGGTCACAGAGCCTGCATTCTCAGTAAACACTGCCAGGGATCAACCAATGCTCAACCCACCAGACCTTCCTCAGCAAAACCCAAGCACACATCGCCTCAGAATGAACAGGCGGCCCTAGAATGAAGCCTTTGTACTTAGTGATGTGTGGAGCTAGTGTTCGTCACACCCCAATACCTACAACCTGAACACTTCATCTCTCTCCACTGCTAGTCTCCTCCTGAGATCACCTAGCATCATGCATGACATGGGCCCCAGGTATCTAGCTCAGTCCCAAGACCACACTTGCCGACCTCCATGTGTGCCTTCGTCCCACACGAAGGAGGCGTAGACTTACGGCCTCACCTGGTTCTGAGCTCTTTGGTACCACGTGTTTGACTTCTGGTACGAACTTTGCTCTGTGGCTTTCCTAGAAGACTTCAGAACATTCCCACTCCACCTTCCACACTGCCCTACACCTGTGCCTCTGGCTTTCATGTGCCAGAGAAGCAGAGATGACAGAGGTGACAGAGCAGAGGCCTCGGCACTGCTGCCCATCTCTCCATTATAATGTATGTAGCATGCACATGTCCATACGAGTTATGTGCACGTCAGGCCTGAGGCTACCATCATGTGTCTTCTCAAGCACCCTCCACTTTCTATGTCTCAGGCAGGACATTTCTCTCCCTGACTCAGGCAGGCGGCCGCTCACTGGATTTCACCATCTGCCTGGCTCCACCCGCCCGGGTACCAGTGAGACTGCACATGCCCTCCACTGTGGCCCACAGCCATGTGCACTCTAGGTGCACCACCCACCCACCTCACTCGTGTCCCCACACACTCCTCCTCTCTATTTGCAAACCAAGACCTCAGAGATGAGGACAGCGTTACCATGGTAAAAAACACGTTGGCAAAAAGGTAAATGTTTACCTGAGATATTTGATGATAGTAAAATAAATCCAGTGCTCTGAACCAAACTCAAGATTTCTCATACTGTAACACTGTGACACGAGTGTGACTGTTACCTCACACCTGCTCTGACTAGGTTTCTCATACTGTGACACGAGTGTGACTGTTACCTCACACCTGCTCTGACTAGGTTTCTCATACTGTGACACTGAGCGTGACAGTTACCTCACACCTGCTCTGACTAGGTTTCTCATACTGTGACACGAGTGTGACAGTTACCTCACACCTGCTCTGACTAGGTTTCTCATACTGTGACACGAGTGTGACAGTTACCTCACACCTGCTCTGACTAGGTTTCTCATACTGTGACACGAGTGTGACAGTTACCTCACACCTGCTCTGACTAGGTTTCTCATACTGTAACACTGTGACACGAGTGTGACAGTTACCTCACACCTGCTCTGACTAGGTTTCTCATACTGTGACACTGAGTGTGACAGTTACCTCACACCTGCTCTGACTAGGTTTCTCATACTGTGACACGAGTGTGACTGTTATCTCACACCTGCTCTGACTAGGTTTCTCATACTGTGACACGAGTGTGACTGTTACCTCACACCTGCTCTGACTAGGCTCTGCATAGCAGCCAAAATTGGCTGTGGCTATGGCAGGAGGTGCCAAAACTTCTGTCCTTGTGTTCTGGGATCAGGTTACACTTGATAACAGTATAGAATTTGCCAAATAGTATTGATCACAACAGAATCTGAAAGGAGGCTCAGTCTGAATTGTGAATAATTTCCTGAAAAAAAGAGAGTGAATTTATACTGAATGTAATTTTATAGACACCGAATGAATGAATGAATGAATGAATGAATGAATGAATGTCTATCATAGGTACCTGCTGCAGAGGAAAAGAGCTAGTACTCCATACCACTGGGAACTGAGGATAGATACACACAGCCAGGGAAAGCTCTGGCAGCATGGTGTGCACCAAGGCATCTCTGGTAAGCACGCAGGCGGGCAAGCTGCACTGTCCTTTTTTACGACCCCTCCCCAGAGAAGAACCCAGCAGAGAAGGAGCAGAAGTGAGGAGGCATTTGCTGCCGTGACTAACAGTGAGCCACACAGGCAGAGGCTGCCTTCACAAACCCATTCGCTCCCCAGGACCAGCACACAGGTCACCAGGAACACAGGTCTACTCTTCTGGGCATCTGGGAAACTGCAGCATGGTTTGTCAAAGCGGCTGCTATACTGTACCACAGTTAAAAGTAGTCACAACCGTCAACTCAGTGACTTCGTAACGTGACGGTCCAGGCTAAAGCAGCAGCACGTGACACACTCCAGCACATGGTGGCTACCGGGAAGAAACCCAGCTGCAGTGATGATGACCTTTCCCTTTCACACTGCGAAGCCGCAGGTGCATTCCAAGGGGCATCGAGGAAGCAGAGCCACTTCAGACCAGTCCTGAACGAACATCCGGCTGTCCGTGCCGATCCTGCTTCCCGCTGCCTGTGTGTCACTGAGCTGGGCACAGTGTGGACACAGGACTAAGCTCTTGCTTAGCTCTAAAACACTCTGCTGAAAACATGCAAACCGCTCAGGCCTGCCAAAGAGCACTTGTAGTCGGAGCAGAACCAGCAGCTCTACAGCTCTGGGTGGCTGACCCCAGGCTGACCCCAGGCTGACCCCCAGGCCGATCCCCAGGCTGACCCCCAGGGCTGTGTTGGTGCTTGTGGAAGAGCAGAGGTTGGGCAGTGGCTGTGTCCTGACTGCAAGTTGAACATGGTATCTACCGCCCCAAATCTCTAAGCTCTGTTTAAATAAACAGGACGTGCATCGGCTCCAGAAGGGTGGTCCGAGGGTTCAAAGGAGTGGTGGACCTAGACTGCACAGTAGGGACTGATAAGGGTCTGTCACCTGTGGGGCATCACTAAACCCACCATCGGATGACTTTTGATCTACTCCAGTGTGTCTGACAAAACATCTCTTCTCAGTGAATGGAAGAGTCCAGGTGGCTAAGGCCGAGTGCCTGTGAGCAGAGACCTAGGAGGGCGGTAAGAGTGCCCTGGACCTCCTCTTCAAGGCACCCCTGGACTCTCTTGGGTACTCTATGGGCATTGAGCATCCTGTACACACGGCTCATGGAGATGTCCTATGCACTGGAAATCACCACTGTCAGGCAGGCAGCCCAGCACCAACTCAGGACTGACGAGAACCTCAGCTATCACTTGTCTATACAGTAGCCCAATAAAACCATCTTAACAGGTTCAGAAAACTAATGTTCAACACTTTAGACACCCATTTTCTCAGCAAAGGAGGCTTCCATGTGCTCTAACATACCTGAAGGAGGAGGGCTCTCCATGGATAAGTGGGGCACTGGAAAGAGCTGGTGCAGGACCCTGGGTGCCCATCCGGATGAGCTTGCCTGTGTTAGAGTCATAGATCCGAACCTCAGGACCAGGATGGGCCTTGGAATGGATGGGTGTTGGGTGGAACAAGGCTGTGGGAAGCATACTGTGTCTGTCTGGAAAGACTGCAGGGCTGTTATCCCTGTGGGATGAGATGGGACATGAATTATTAGTTATTAGTAACACATGGCCCAGGGACACAGGATCAAAGGGAGGCACAGCAATGTGAATGGCATGGATTGAGGAATGGGCACAATGAATTAGGGACAATAGACACCACAAGCTAGGCACCGAATGAGATGCTCTTTCAAATCCTTCACTGATGTTTCCGACGAAGATTGGCAACTCTGAGTTGTAGAACACAGTGACGTGTAAAAATAGCATCATACTTAACCACCGCACCACCAGTGGGCCCTGCCTAGAGGAGCCCTCTGCCTTGGCAGGGCAACCTTTGTACTTTGTGGCTCTCTGTGATCTCTACTTGAACTGAAGATGGCCACAGCTCCCCTCAGAAACTAGCGTTTGTACTGACTGCCACTTGTCCCCAACGACCAAGTTTCTCACAAATACACAAAAGATGAGAGACTCCATTTTCCAATATGCCTCCCTTTGAGTAATCTTGTATTCCGGTGCCATGGCCTCTATCCCATACCGTTTCTTTGGTTCTGAGATCTAAACCAGCCTTTCTATGTGTGTGATGTTATCAACCCTGAAGAAACACATGCAAGCTAGAACTTACTACTGAGTACCGCCACTGAGTCTTATTATGAGAAAGTCCAGTTCTAACGCTTCTCTGGCTGTTAACAGTCACTCGTCTCGGACACAGAGGAACTGCAGCATCACTCTGCAAAGGCCAAGACCAGGGTGGACAGAGCTGACCCCCTCTCAGGCTCTGCAGCCTTGGGAGACGGGTAGCATTTGTAATGGTTAATACAAGGCTCTGGCCGTGCCTGTGAGGATTATTCTGATTAAATTTATTAAAGGAAGATATCCTAGAAGTAGGTGGGGGTACCATTCTCTGGGCCTGGGGAGGATGGGGGTGTCCTGACACTACCCAAAGAAGAGCTGAGCATCAGTATTAATCATTCCCTCTTCCTAAATCCTGCTACAATGTGACTAGCTACCTCAAGCTCCTGTCACCACAACTTTCTACCAGGATAGAAAATAAACCCCTTCCTCCTTTCAATTGTTGTCAGGGCATTGTGTCACAGCACCAGGACAAGTAGCTGACACGTGACGGGTCTTGGACGAACGCCTCAGCAATAAGGCTCTCAGCACTGTACCCAGCCGGAACTCAAGCTGTCCTGCTGGCAGCACCGCTCGACACAAGAACAACTGAGGTTACAGAAGCTCCTGGCCCAGCTCGGGAAGATCACAGGGGACGGGGGTGGGGCTCAGGGAGGGGAGAGTGCATTAGATGTCTAGTTGTGGCTGGGTACTTCAGGGAACTGGAAGGAGAGAGGCAGTGTGGGACAGGATAGATGGGAGGGACCTACCTATGTGTCCGGGTATCCTCATCCATGAGCGGGAAGAGCTGCTCCTCTACCTTGTCCCAGCGCTCCAGGCAGCTCCACAGCCATTCAGGGCTGACCACATGCAGGTGTTTGCACTCCTGTGCCTGGCGCACCTTCTCTGTGCCTGCAGAGACAACATGTCAGCCTGCAACCATGAAGTACCAGAGCGGGGTCTTCTGTTCCTCTTAGGAAGGAGCCCACATCAGGCTTACAGACAAGCATCCTCCTCACCACTGGGGCAGAACTTCTTGTCAACAAGGTTTCTGTTCACCTACTTCCTAATCCTTGAGCCTTCCCTGCAAACAGCCTGAGGTCTGCCTTCCACCTGCCGATCAAGCCGGGTTCTGGTACCAGCCACGGCAAGAGATCCCTCAGGAGTCCTGCTGACTCTCCCTGCATGGAGGCACACCATCTAACTTCTGAACTCGGGGCTTCCTTAACCAGCTTGGCACCTGTCTGGTCTTGTTCCCTGCCTCACACTCTTCTCTTCTTGTCCTTCTGGGTCCTAAGGGCCCCTGGAAGGCTACTGACTCTCCACTGAGTGGCTCCTCACCCATCTTTCAGCTGATCCTGCCCTGTCCCAGTGTCTTATAGCCATTTTATACGCCATGCTGTAGGATGGCCAACCGAGTCCCAGCCCAGCCGAGTTTTCAAGGAAGTCACTCTCTTCAAAGGAAAAGGTAAAATGAGAACACGTCTCACATCTCAGAGCATCCCTAAGGCTGCAGTGTCCACAGAGAAAAAGCTTCAAAACCAGGCAAAATAGACATGGACACTAGTTACTACAACAGTCTCTCTATGACAGAGACTGTAACACCTGTATGACAAGCACTTCGCCTACTGATTCATTTCCCTAGTAAGGCAGCCTGTTTTTAAACCATCGTGCGTATAAAGACGCACGTGCACGGCACTGTGGCCTGGCCTGGAAAGAGGGACGGAGCTGAAGCACTCCTAGCTGCATTTCCCTACCCACAGGAGCAGGGATGGTGGCACATACCGGCCCGCGCTGCAATGAGGTGAGTGGCCCTGTCTGGAGCGTCAGGGCTCAGCACTAGCTGGGTGAGGACCTTGGCTCCCAGAGCTGTGGCATGATAGTGCTCACGAGTCTTCTCCACAGGAAAGTTTGTTGGGTGCAGCCCACTGAAAATGACGGCCACATCTGCTAGCACCTTGCTCTTGAGCTCTGGCACAATTTTCCGTATATCTGGAGCTTCCTCAAGCTCCTTGTTGAGGTATCTGTCATATTTTGTGTAATAGTCAGTGTGTACTCGCACTAGGATCTCCTCGAGGTGTATCAAGTGGTCATCGTCATCTGTGTCCTCTTCCTCTTCCTCCCCAACACTCTGGTCTAGGGACTCGCCTGCAGTGACACCTGACTGTTCACTGTTCTGTGACTCTGTCTCAGCCTCCTTCCGGTCCACACTGCCGTTGCCCAGGCCACAGAGGCTGTCTCGCTCACCCTCCTCCTGAGTATCTGGGTCGGACACTTTGTCATGTGGGTGGAGAGGCCCAGACTCTCCCGAGGGGCTTGCTGCAGACCTCCCCCCACTCGTGTCATGGGGCCCACTGTGCTGTGGAACTTTTGTTCTATCCTGGGTGGCTGGAGACTTCTTTCTGCGTCTCCTCTCCTCATTCTCCCCATCGGAAGCAGAGGAGAAGGACTTCTGGCCTTCTGACCTGCTGCTCTCACTGCTCTCACTGTCACTGGACAGGTCGAAGTCCAAACCTTGGGTGGCATCTCCCTGAGTAGGGTGCGCTCCTGGTGCTGTCCGACTGTCCCACTCACAAGACACAGGGAGCTCTGGAGCTTCTGTCAGCTCTCGGCCACCAGAGCTGCTGGCAGGAGAGGCACGGGTGAGGGACCAGGTTTCCTTCTCATCTGTTTTACTGGAAAAAACTCCTGGCACAGCCTCACCACCATTGAGCTCCCGGGAGGCCTTCCCAAGGCCATTGCTCTGTTCCACCCCAGGAGGTTTGCCTTCCTCAGGGTCCTTGACTGGCAGAGCTTGTTCCAAGATGTCCGCTCCTTTGGAAGAATGATTTACTAAATATACATACAAAAGGAAAAGTTACGGTTATTTAATGGTAAATAACTTTTGAACCTAAACCTCACCCTTCTCCAGGACAGTCTGAACTGTCTGTCCTCTCTGGCTCAGGCCTAGGGAAATTTCTGATCTAAGAGCTGACAATAACCAGCTCATGTCTGTGGCCATGAACAGACCTTCTGCCTTTGCAGCCTATATGGGCGGGTGATCCGAGGCAATGTCCTCATCTATGAAAAGTTTACCCTCGTTGTCTACTTCAGTGCCTACAGAAGCAATATATGCCTCTAAACATTCTATTTCAGTTCACCATAAAAACTTAAAACCAAAACTTGCAAACTGAACTTGGTGGTGCACACCTGTACCCCCATAGTTGGGAGGCTGAAGGAAGGGCCTGTGCTACATAGACAGACTACGTCTTAAAAGCTCCATAGAGAGAAATGTAATTTCCTTCAGACAACCTCTGGCTCCTGTGTGCCTCAGACTCGATTCCCTGCAGTTTTCACGCAGGCAACATAGACTGAGTCCCGGCTGTTTTCTAAGAATCTGCTGGTTCTTACAGGGGAACCACTGCACCCCACCTGTATCTCACACACACCTTCCTCCCTCCCTCCATGGGTGTACAATCCAAACTCCCGGGATGGAATGCGGTGGCATCACACTCAGACCAGTGTGGCGTCTCCCACCACTCCCCCCCCTTCCCCTCCAGCACCAGGGACTGATTGTGGTAGACACAGATACAGCACCAGCCCCGATATGATTTTTAAATATCCTACTTCTCATTACGGAAACCCAACTGCTTCAGGAAAGTTGAAATACAAATAAGAAGCAAAACAGAATGAAGTGAATATTCCATTACAGAGATTAAAAATAAAAGATAGACATTTACCAAAATGCTATTTTCACCCACCTTTTTTCCTTGTCTGAGATTCCCGGGCCCCAGGGGGTGCGTTCACATCACCTGTGCCTGGGAAATAGACATACTTCTTCACAGTTATAAGGTTAGGGGCGAACTTCCACACATCCTCTCGGTCATCAATGATGCAAACCATTGAATCTCCACAGGGAAAGAGATTTCTATGAGCAAACACATACAGTTTACACAGAAAGTGGTTTGCCAGTTACAATAATCTTTTATTCTGCTAAAAAGAACAATCGAGGACTTTCAGCTATCTATGAAGAGCAGAGAGCAGAGTCCGTAAAAGGAAGCACGCTATAACAGGGGGCTTTCATATGTTTGTAATTTATTGTTTTCCAGAGAAAGTAAAATTAAAATATTTTTCTCCATTGCTTGATTCTCCTTAACAAAACTTTAAAAAATGGGTAAATATTTCAGTCACAGGTCAGAACACAGCCCTGAAAACTCAGTTTTTATAAACAATTGGGTCAGACCACATTAATAAACATAATAACAAACAGCGCAAAGGCCAAGTGCTCACCGGGCACCCTTACAGTGGACCTCGGCTGACCCTGAGCACAGCACAGGGACGTCTATTCCTGCGCAGTGCTTCCAGTAGACTCTATCACCCAGCCCTCAGACAGCTTTGCACTGAGGAAGCACCAATGCTACCTCCTGCCTTGCTTTGCCCCCAGTTTGCTCCCTCTATACTATCTAGCAATAGTATTCTTCTAGTTAATAATAACGTGCACAATTTTCAAATCTCCATGGATCTCTTAATCTAAAAATGAAACTTCAAAGGAAGATGTCTGTACATCCACACCCCGTTCACTGCTATACAGAACTGCTATGGTCCAGGTCTTAAGAGAAACACACTATAGAAACAAATGCCACTTGACACATGAGAACGGTGGACACAGCTCTCTACTGGTAGGAATGGGACACATCTTGTGCAAAATGACAAATTTCAGACATAGGGCTGCTTCCCAAGCAGGACTGAGGAAGAGCAAGCCCGGTCACAGAGCTTAGAGAAAGACAGAAAACAGACAGATGACAAAAAAGGAAGATGGGAAACAGCAAAGATAAAGCAAGTTTGGCTGTTTATTGGGTGTTATTCACTAGAGGAATGTACACCAGGCAAATTCCTAGGAAACTGTAACTCTGAGAGGCTGGCACTGGTGTCCTCATCTTTCAACCCAGAAAGTTGTGTGGAACGAAAACGGGACCTTCTGGCAGCTGCTGTGCTCACAATGCTGTGTGCATCCTACAGGCCCCGCACCTTCTCTGGCCTGCGCCTTCCTTCTCTAGGCTACTTTGCCTTCTCAGCCCTAAACCTTCACCTGTGTGGTCAGTGCTTCACCTCTGCAGCAGTGAGCTCTACCCTGAGGCCTAATCTCTGAGGCCAGCTGGTAAAGGGCGACATGGAAGGCAATGGCTGAGGTGGAGAGAAGCTAACACCCAGCATGTGTGGGGAAGACGACCATCGCGCCTCTTCTGAACCACACAAAGGTAGTTTCAGATCAATATGGCCTGGAATAGGGAACAGGACAGGAGGACACAGAAAGGGTTGGGTTCTCTCGGGGCCTGTGGTGCTCTGAATGAGAATGGACCCCATAGGCTCACATTTCCATATGCTCCCTACAATGACAGACTCACACTCTGAAACTGTGAGCAAGCCCCTAATTAAATTCTTTCTTTTATAAGTTGTTTCCGTCATGGTGTCTTATTACAGCGACAGGACATTAGCAGAGGCAGGGCCCAAGCATCCAGAGCAGGAACAGGACCCACGTGGGAGGAATGCAATGCAGGGTCTAATCTAGAAACGACCTGTCTGAGTACTCTACGGGTTATGCTGAAAGTTGGAGGTTACATTCGTAGAAAATGTTAATCACAGAACTATTACGCTACTTCTCAAAATTCCATTTTTAAAGAGGAAAGTGAGTAGTAAGTTGTCTCCATGGAAATTCAGCCAAGTACTTACCTAAGGTTTCCTGTTTTAGAAAACGGGTCAATACATTCATCTCTAGATAATATTCGATGAGAAAAAAGCTTCTTCTCAGGGTCCAAAAAGCCTGTAGAAAGATGGGACAGAGGTCATGCTGTGCACACAGCACCCCACACCATGCCTTGTGCAGTTTGGGTCTGTTCTTCTTGACCCACGGATCTAGAAGTTTCAGTCCATGGTTATCTGACCCTCTGTTTGAGGCCTTTAACAACATAGTACATCAAAGCTGGTACACGAACTTTGGGGAAACTGCCCACTCCACAGCAATGAGGATTTAAACAGGAGGGGCATAGCCCCAGTATTCCCTTTAATGACACTGCCCTAACTTCCTCCCACTAGACCCTACTTCCTAAAGGCTGAACTAATTCCTACTCCCAGTAGTGTCCACAGTCACTGTGCTGTGTCCCGTGAAGCAGCACACGTAGGACTTAGTTCTTTGGGTGTGACTAGCACTGATACCTTGTCCACAGCTGTCCCCAGGCCTGCCTGGGAGAATTTATACTCATGTTCTTGAAGGTACGTCTGGAGCTCTAGTGGATACTGCGTCCCACTCTGTCCAACACTCTCTGGATGAACTAGATACTAGACGTTTCCACAAAGCCACAGCTAGAAACGGAGTAGGTGCCTAAGGCCTTGAGTGCTTGACTCGCCCAGGAAGACACAGCAGCAGGACTTGCTTTTGGCAGCCCCACAAAGCCAGGGCTGTTAGCAGACTCTTGTGGCGTGGCCCTGCCGATGACATCATCAGCACAGATACTATGAAAGCAGCAGGCAACAACATGCTCTCTCATGCTTCAGGTCTGAAAGCAGACTGGCACCCTTCCCTTTCCTCTTACTTTACCCTTCTCACTGGGGCCTCTCTGACAAGAACTGAGTGTCAAAAGGACTAATGATGGTCTGACCTACAACAAACTCAGGGATGTGGCCTCTTACTCAGTACTGACGCAGTCTCCAAGCCTCCTTCATGCTGGACCTTGTTGTGTTCATGAGGTCACATCAACAGAACAGTTTCTACAAGGAAGAGTGAGTGACTCTAGAGCAGTGGTTCTCACCCTTCCTAATGCTGTGACCTTTAATGCTATGCTTCATGCTGTGGTGGCTCTGGACCATAAAACTATTCTTGTGGCTACTGTAATTTTGCTACTGTTATAAATCATAATGTAAGCATCTGATATTTATAATATCTGATATGCAACCTCTGTAAAGGGCTCTTCAGCCCACAGGTTGAGACCTCCTGCTTTAGGATGTGTCCAGCGACTGTCTCAAATACCTATGGTCAAGATGATCTGAAAGACCCAAATAGGACATACTGGCATTGCCACTAGATGGACAGGATGTTCGTCCAGAATCCAAATCAAGACGTCTATTCATGCTTAATCTCAGTGGGTGTTTATCTTGTGATGAAAGAGGAGAATGGGCACAACTGTTCAAAAGGAAATCACTACGCTGTAGTTTTGTGACACAGAACTATTAATGACTACGATGATATACAAATCCTATATGATAAGAACTCTGCATGGATGTGCACGGACACAGACAAGCTATGCAGACTATGCAAACACACACACTCAGCATGAGGAGAGGGAACATGTGCATGTGACAAGAGGAGGGAGTACACATGCACGTGACAGCGCAGAGTCTTTTCTAATTTTTAATGTTTCTGATACCTTTAACGGAAAGTATCAAAGTACTCATTTAACTGGGATGTTTTCTTCATTAGACTCTGCTGGTGCCTCTCCCAGTCACCTGTCTAAAGCTTGCCCCATTATCACTATTAGCCTGCGTCACTAATCAGCACCCAGAGAGGCGAGGTTTCAATGGGAAAGCCACAGCCTGGGTGTGGATCTGCCGTTTAATAGGGAGGCCTCGGCTGTTGGAGCTGGTAATTTACAACCCACAGGGAGCTACTCATCACCGCTCTGCAGGCTGTAAGCCCAAGATGAAGGCATCAGCAGCTTCCCTGACAGGTGGTGGCTGTTCTGCTGATGGTACCTCCCAAGGTCACCTCCTAATAATCACCTTGCTGATTAAAGGTTAGAATATTAAGTCAGTGCACAGGGCTCTTCTTTATTGGTCTGAGATGCCTTACCTTCCCATTATACAATTACACACCTTCAAATCCTTCGTCCCACCCAGATACACACGAGTGACAAACCTAAACCCTGAAACTCAGACAAAGGGAGTCAGCTTTAACACATGGCCTGGATGTTCATGACAAACACCGTCAGCGTAGGCTGACAAATTATAAAAAGTACACATTCTGGTGGGAGCCATTGACAGTGGGGAGGCAGGGAGCACTGTGTGGGGTGTGCACAGCAGGCCAGAGTATAAGGAGGGAAGAGTGTATACGGGAAACCTCTGTAATTCTGCTGTGAGCCTAAAGCTGTCCTAAAAAACACTGTTTTAAAAACATAGGCTGCAGAGATTCTAAACTACCAACTGCACCAGATTTCTTCCTCTATCACCTTTGGCATTGCTTCTTTTGTTGTTTTCTGGTTTTGGTATTTTTTTGAAACAGGTTATTTGATCTCACTGATTCAGAAATTGGCTGGCCATTTTGATTTTTAGTGGGTACTAGGGATCTGGGGATCTGAACTCTGGTCCTCACGCTTGCACAGGAGGGGCTGTGCTCATCGACCTTTGAATTTTAAACTGCTCAGATGACCAAGTTCTGCACCTGCTATTTAGGTGCCGCAGCCTGCTGGGCTGCAATGTGTCCCCCTTATTCAGGCAGTGACTGGAACATACTCAGAGGTAATTTCCCAACTGGCTGCAGCCAGCACTAATTCCCCAGTCAGTGCTGCCACCAGGTGGCCACTGCACACAAAGCACATGGAAGGGATTGCCAGTGCAGCAGTTCATGTCCACCCAAGACAAGCACGAGTCACTAGGTCTTAAGGACTCACTGTGGCTGTTAAAGTGTTTGGCACAAACACACGCGGACCACAGAGCACCAAGGCCATCTTTAGTCAGCTAAAGAAGCCACCTTTGAAAACACCCACATAAGTTTTCTTTCCATCTATCTATGGTCCCAGACACTGTTCCCTCTGCAGCTGCCGGTCCTAAGCCCGGGTTCCATTCTGCACCACCCCTCAGACTGTGCCAGACTGACCCGCGATGGTGTGGGCATACAGACGGCTGCCGAAAGTGAAAACATGCAGCTCATACAGCTTGGCGATTTTCTCCAGGAAGTCCTTGCAGTGAGGCCTCAGGCGGGTGTGCAGCATGGGCTCCCCTCGGCCCAGCTGGAAGTGGAAGATGCCCTGTGGACAAGAGTCGAGGGTGAGGAGAGGATGAGGGACAAGTGCCCAGCCAGCACCTGAGCTGTGGGCCCAGCAAGGGATGGCAGACGCAGTCAGATGTGGAACCACAGGACACATGAGCTCCACATAGTGCATGAGTGAAGCACGGGAGGGTCCATGATGATGGATGCACTCCACTAACTACCGTGACTATGCCAACCAGCCTCGTAAGAAGAGGCTGCAGTAGCTACCTCTCATAAGTACAACTGTCCATGACGCCACTTCCTATAAACTGCCCGGTAACCACCAGTCACTATAACCTGTCACTACTCAGGACCAACCACCTCAATAACTGTCTGTGATAACCACAACCAAGATAACCCAATAATGGCTGTAGTGACTGTCCAGTCATTTAACACCTCAGGACAGTGGGTGGTGTCTTGGGATCAGTGCTGTTATCTTGGTGACATCACTGTTCTGAGCATCCCCATGGTGACTGCTGGGCTTCTAATGAGGGTAACAATCACTAATGGTGAGGCAGCTTCATTCAGTACATGTGAGTGCAGAAACAGTGCTCTAGGTCACCTTGCAGGCTGGTGACACCGGTTTTACTCCCATTAATTTTCAGCTAGAGATGCTTGTTTCTCATAGGAAACTCAGCTGTCATCCTTCTATTTCCCATTATTTTCCCTGCAAAATATACTGATTTCTTTAACAATTAAAAAGATTAATGACTTAGGCCAGATGTTGATTAGCTCTAAAAACAAAACACCCAAAACCCAAAAAACCAACCAACCAACCAAACCAGCAGGATGCTGAACCTGAGCCATCCGAGTTAGAACAGGAAACTCTAGGGTTGGCTTTCCTCTTCTCAACAGTGGAGTCCAACAGCCGCCATGTCCACTTCCACAATGGTACAGGCATGGATGGTGCTCAGAGCAAGAACTAAATACCCTTCCCTAAGTGTCCAGACACCAGGAACTCAACCCAGAGGCTGAGCCCCAAGGCCTGCAATTATGTTTCATGGCGGCCCAAGCCCAGGCCAAATCCTCAGACATTGACTAGAGGCTTCCTAGCAGCACCGATATTAGTAGAGGAAGGGTCCTACTTAAATCATCCCACACCAGTGCTTCTCAGCCTTCCTAACGCTAACGCTGTGACCCTTTAACACAGTCCCTCATGGTGTGCTGACCCGACCATAAGTTATTCTTCTTGCTACTCATCAGTTTGCTACTGTCACGAGTCATGATGTAAGTCTGTGTTTCCTATCGTCTGGGGGGCCCCTGTGAGGAGGTTGAGAACCACTCACTGCCCTATACTGATGGGGAGACACTAGCTCCCTGGATCCTTTACAAGTGACAACTGTTCCCAACTATCTCACTGAACTAATTTAAAATGCGCAACTCCAACAGAAACAACTTAGGCTCACACACCGAGTGCAGAACCTCTTCCATCTATGTGCCCTCCAAGGTGCTGTCTCTGGGCAGGCTGTGACTGAAATAATAGAATGTTTGGAAGAGCTGACCCCAAATGGAGTGGACGGCTCTGTTGGACCCCACGACACAGAGACACCTAACATAAGTGTATCAGCTGTGCCGTCCGTGCATGGAGTTCGAGCTCTAGCCATGTTAGGGTGCTCTTCACAAGTCTACCAGCACAGGTCGTCACCCATATCACCATCACAGCCACAGTGGCTCACTCAAAGCAAAGGCATTTGGCTCTGTGGTAAACCCTACCCTAGGCTGTGATCAGCTTCTAGCATCTTCCTGTCCCTAGACCTGGGCACAGCAGGACACATGAGACCTGTAGTGGTACCCAAAGTCTAAAATAGTCTGTGGGTAATTTGCTCAACAGCTAGCATTTAAAAACATGGCAACGTGACACCATCCAGGTCTTCCTTGTTAGTGGTCTCTGTCACCACAGGGTTTAGGCCACCATCCTCTAATAGGCACTGAACGCTTTCTGCTCCTGACTCCCAGGGTGTGGTTCGTCTCCCATTCAGGCTTAACTTGCATGGGACTCTACACTTGGCCACGTCTATGTCACCCTGGAGACTTCAAGTCCTTCATGGTGACTCCCAGGTTCCCTTTAACACAGACCCAGATATCTTCTTGTTCCAGACATCTACAAGGCACCACCTCTTCCCAGGACCATGTTCCCAGCAGCGTTCCTTGTGCTCCCGGCTGCTGTCTTTACGGGCCTCTGAACTCTTCTATCTAGTGTGACCCTCACACAAAAGCTCAATGCCAACAGTAAGAGAGCAGGTCTACCACCTGGACCAGCACAAACAGCTATGTGCGATCATGCCCACAGCAGCTGACTGACCTGTTCCCCACACCTAGGTGGTCACAGGAACCCACTTACCACACGACCGTGTACTTTGGAATGGAGTCATGGGGTCTAACACTGCTGTGAGAGCTACCAAGGGACAAGCTGGAGTCACTCACTTTGTTGGACATCTGGGGACAATGCTGCTCAGTCGTATGAATCAGGGTCTGGTCCAAGTCTACCATGAGAACCAGCTTTCTGTTTCGATGTAGTCGCTGCTGATCTTCTCTTCCTAGTTTTTCAGCTTGCTAAAGTCAAAAAGTAAAAGAGAAAAATGACAAAGTATGTATATTTGGATTCAGAATGAAATTCAACTTTACTAAGGAAAAAGAGCACAGACGAGTCCTAGCCACACACTGCTTCCACGATAGGAGCCTATTACAGCATCTCTGAGGGAGGTCTGGCTCGTGCGGAGCTCAGGCCACCCCTGCTGCCGGATTGGCAATGCCAAGAAGGTGGCTGATATACAAAACTAAGAGCTGTGGGGCTTCAAAGCATCCACGGAGAGACAGCTGTTTAAGAGCAGAAGAAAGGAAAATGGCAGCTAGTGGAGCCCCATCTTAGAAAGCCGTACTCCAGATGGGGGCTGCCCATACAACTGCCTGCTAACCCATGCGCCAGAGTTCCCACATAGCCCAGGAGTGCTATTCTTCTCACCTCAGAGCTCACCATCAACTCCGGCACACTGTGCACCATGGAAACAGTCGCTGTAGAAAGTGGTACCTGCTGCTTTCCGTTTTTACTCTGCAACCTGTAAGTGTGGAGAGTGTTTGGTTAACTGTGTGTGGAAAGGCGCATCTGTCTAACTGTAAATGGAGGGGTATGATTTCAGCAAGTGGTTACCAACGCTGCTCTCTTAGCACACAACTCTCTTGTGCAGACAGCTACGTGAATGCTTTCTTTAAAAAAAAAAAAAAAGAAAGAAAGAAAATATGAGAAACTGGGCTCTAGGTCACACCTGCAGTCAGATATGGTAGTCAGTACAAGAGTCAATTCTCCATGTAAACCGACTGCAGTAAGGTGGGAACAATTACAAGTAGCAGCAACTACCCACCACCTACACTGAGGAAGGGACAGAGGTCTTTTAAGATCAGTATCATCTACACAGAGCATTAGAAACAGGCTCACTGTCAACGCGGCAGGGGATTTGCCATCTTCACAGTGAAGACAGAAAGCACCATGTCCTCCAGAGATACTGGGGAAGAAACTCAGCATAATCTAGGGTGTGAGGAAATGACAGCCTGAAAGCAAAGGGTTACTGCTCAAGGTCCTGCCCAAGGCAAAGGTTTCCAGGCAAAGGCAACAGGACCCTGTGTCATGCCTCAGTGTCCACAGGCTCAACCACCTGAGAGCCAAAGACACAGCCTCGTCCCAGGTACTCACTGGGTCAGGTCCTGGCCACACTCAGCACACAGGCCCTTCATGACAACAGGGTGGCTACATCCTTCCAACCGCACCAGAAGTGCCCTGCAAAAACAAAAGCAAACATTAAAATCTCTCCATGGGCCACATGGTATGAGAAAGGGCACCCAAACGGGAACAGAGTCCCAAAAGAGCCTTCAGGCTAGCTCTAACTGACTCTCAAATCACTCTGGCCGGGACAGCCATGCACTGCATAGGATAATGAAAGAAGTGCAGTGTCTGCACACATGTCTCCATGAGTATGTGCACAAGATTCTCACACTTCTGATAAGAACACACCAAAGCCAAAGCTCCCCCACAAGTACTGTAAGCACATGTGGTGTAACTCCAATACACTTCTGTCCCCTCCCACAGATGCTTCCCAGTCTAGACTGGCTTATATTCATCAATGTTTTTCTGACAGAACTACCATAATTTCCCTAGTTGTTTGTTTTACCCTTTAAAACAATACTTGACCACGTAGCCCACGTTGACCTTGAACCTTCTGCCCTCAGCCTCTCAAGTACTGGGTTCACAGGTGAGTGCCACCATGCCTACTTTCTAGTTTTTAAATCAGCAGAAACTATTTTTCTTGTTATGGCCACAAAACTCAATGCCTTAAGGATTTATTATATATCAATCAAGATCATAAAATAGAGGCTGTCGCCTGCCCCCAGCAGGCCTCTCCTATCATACTATAATCCAGAGCACTCGCTCTCCCAGGGACCTGGCTAGAGGAGACTTCCATTGTTCCCCTCATGCACTTGGAAAGAGAAGAAGGGAAGCAGGAAGAAGATTGGACCAAAGCACAGCCTTGCAGGCACAACAGAGTGCACTTCCCTGGTATGTCACAGAACTAGAAGGCGGAGACCTAAGACTCATGCACACAGCCTGTGTCCAGCGTCAGCTGACAGGGTCTTGAGTTCAGGGTGCTCTGGCTTGTACCCGCCTCCTCCCTTGTTGTTGTGCATGAGGTTTCAAAGAGGGACCCACCTGACCTGAGCATATACCCAAGGGTCTACACTGCAATCCAGTAAAGCCAGGAGAGACGTCTACTAATGCTGTGAGATACCACAGCCAAGAAAAAGCAACACAAAAGGACATTTAAAGGCTCACACCTTATACAAAACCTGACTTAAAACAGGTAACAACTAAACATAAAGGCCAGTGCTAGGTACCTAGCAGGACCTCTGAGTTTTTAGTCAGGGAGGCCCCATGACAGTCCTAACAAAAAGATACCACCGAGCATGAAGAGATCTCATATCTCAACAGTAAAAATGGATGAGGTCTTGATTGTTGTAGCTCTAAAATAAGTCTAAACCAGTTAATACAAGCTCAATTCTATTCTTTTTTCCAAGTGGCTGTTCTAGGTTTCCTGTATTTTTGTACAAACATCAGGACCAGACCGACATTTTGCACAAGCACAGCTGCTAAGCTCTGCTGGAGTAGCAAGTCAGCATCTTCCACACACCCAGTGGCCACACCGACCACAAGGCTGACAAGGAAGCATGTGCTGTGCAACCTCCTCCCCACCCACCAGCGGTGGTCACCCAAGTCCTACCTTACTGAGGTTAAGTCAGACATACCACAAGCTCCTTTAAGTACCCCGCCCAGCAGCCTGTGTGGACTCAGCCGGGCTTTCTACTTCCTGTCCCTGTCTAGAAACCTTGTGCCATTTTACAAGGTAGCACTGAGCTGCCATCAAGGACATGGGTAAGATTATGAAGGAAGTCTGCTGTAAGGGCAGAGCTAGTAACAAAACCAACTGTCTCAGTGGGTTACCTGCCCAGTTGGGTCTTCCCTGGAGCGTGGGCCTAATATCAGTTTTGCCATAGGCAAAAATTCCTCTGAGAGTAGCCTCAGCTTCATAAACAGGAAAGCACAACCATGATCCAAGCAGTGGGCTACACAGTCTTGCTCTCAAAGCCTTGATGAAAAGGAAAGCTCAGTCAAACTCCCATGAATTAAAGGACGACATGAAGCACCAGAAGCAAGGATTCCTCCAGCACAGATGGTGAATTCTCAGCAGTACCACGAGGCTGTGAGAGGGAGTGAGGACAGCCATGCAGTAGTCTGACCTCTGCACTTTGGACACTATGAACTCAACATCCTCCCTGTATGAACAAATTATGTTTTTGTACTAGATTCAATTCTACAAGCAGATTTTGCCCTGGAACACGTGACCATGCTTACAGACACTCTAGATGTCGCTCAGTCATCCCACAGGGTGAAGGAGAGGCGCAGCACAGTCACCCGACCCAGAGAGTCCCTGTGCTGAGACTGGAAACCGAGGCAGAGACAGGAGACCAAGGGCACAGCCGAGCGTTCACTACTGGGCTCACCTAGTTTACGATGCTCTCAGTTCTAGAGACGCCATCCCTGATGAACAGCTGCCGGTCGATACGCTCATCTACATGGATGGCTGTCTGTGACCACTTACATCACCAAAATGACCTGGGACCATACACAGGTGACACTTATCTTTGCATCCCTCATAGCATGCCCTGGATTTAAAAATCTCAGTGGGCAAAGGGCAGAGCTCATTGGTAGAGCACTTGGCTGCCATATACACCAGCCTGTGTTCCATCTCCAGAACTGCAAAAAACCCAACCCTAAACCTCATCTGTGGAGTTCTGACATGTGACTTTCCTTTTTCTAAAGAGGTAATACACAAATTATATTCATTAAAAATATTAAAAGTTTCCAAATTCAAATTTGATCTCCCCAACTCCAAGTGACTTTAAGAACTCTTGTTCTTTGCCATCTGATGTCTTGAGGATTTATGAGAAAAAGCCATACTTAGACACTAAGACGTAGGCAGTAAGTGCCTCCTCCCCTCTGAACTCATGGCTGACGGCACCTCAGAGAGTTGGAAAATTCGAGGCACAAAGCACGAAGTTATGATCCAGCAAGGTGACCACTAATCTAAAGTCCACTCTGAGGCATATCTGGAGCCCTACCATAGGACAAAAAGAATGCTCATGCCACAGGTACCAGTTTAAGAAAAAAAGTGACTCCTCAGTAGAGCAGGAGACCCTGGTTCTCTGCAAGCCGCTGAGGTCTGGACGATGTCAGCTAAAGCTAAGCAAATCCCACATGGCGTCTCCTGCCATACTCTTGTTGCCTGTGTCCACTTGATGAACCCCAACCCTTTCTGTTTCTGGAACCTGGAAGACGCAGGTGTTTGGGGCTGGGCCTGTGGTAAAACATACCATGATGGCCCAGAGAGCACACCTGCACGCACTTCCAAGAAACTCAGCACTGCAGCAAAGGCTTAAATGCATGCGGCTGGGTAAGGCCGAGCTGCTCCTTAAGCCCCAAAGCTGCGGGGTGCACCTACAGCCTGATGGCAGGCACAAGACCCTATCCCCACTTCACAAGCACACACACTTGCACACAGTGCATAAGTGGGTGAAATTCACATCATTCACATTTTCATGTGCCACAGGAAAACTGAGACTTTTACAAAACTACTATGAAACAAAATATTTAATAAAATTAAAAATAAGTCAAGTTTTTAAAGTTAAATCGATTAAGATCTTGGTTTTTAAACTTTAAGATGTATATCTTTATTTTCTAAACATTTTGAAATTTATTTGTTCTATTTTCTCTTCCCCAATATCAAATGTTTTTCTCCTGAGACAATACACATTTTCACTTCTTATATGTTGTTCAATTTATGGGTGACTTAAATACATATGAAATTAACTTATCCATTCCTCCACATCAATATGAGTATTTCTTTTGATCTTTTTAAAAAAAGGATTTATGGGATGTGTTTGGGCATTTTGCCTGCATGTATGTCTGTGTACCACATATTCCTGCTGCTGGCAGAGGCCAGAGAGGGTGCTGGCTCCCCTGGCACTGGAGTTACAGATGGCTGTGAGCCACCCCGCAGAGCAGCGAGTGCTCTTGACCTCTGAACCCTCTCTGCAGCCCCCTCATTTAATCTCTTTGAAGATGAAATAAAGGAAACATGAAGGGAAAGAAACGTTTTATAACCACATACCCTTCTTATGACTTAAATGCTGTTCCTAAGCAGACACAGGTCAAAGCCCTCCTCAGAGGCTTTTTAAAAGCTACTTAAGTCTACACACGTACAAAAAATAAATAAATAAATATAAAGAAAGAAAGAAAATAAATAGATTTTCCTAAATCTATCTTTAGGGAAAAAAAACCCTCAACACACAGAACTCAGGAACCAAAAAGGCCTTTGAGTTCTTCCAAACTAGGAGCACAGCACAGTATGGCCCAACGCCATCTAAGATAGATCACCTGACTCCGCCTCTTACAATTCTCTTAAGCTTCAGGAAAGACCGTCTTCTAACCAAGTAATCATTTAGATAGGGCAGATAGATGCCAACAATGAGTGCTTGGCCAAAGAACATTCATCACAAAAATTCTGGGCACCGGAGTGTAAAGAAATCTAATTCCTAAAGCCAAACTGTGTAGACAACAGCTTCTGTGGCACCTGTGATGGGCGCCTGTGACTCTGAGCCTCCCTCCCCATCTAACCTTCCAACACTGAAAGGGGAGGAAGGCACAGGAGCCACTGAGTTACTTTGTTACAGACTTTCTAAGATGGGTTTCCTCCTCTAGGCCCTGCTTTTTAGCAGGGTGCTCCTGCCAGAGCTGGCTAAGCAAATGCTCTTCTCCCAGTGAGCCACAGGGGCTGAATGTCCTCCACACACTGCCTCTACTGGCTCATGGTTTTTGTTTTATAGATTACATACTTAAAAATTACTTCTTTAAAATTTTTTAAGATTATAATATACTGTTTCTCCCTTCCAAACCTTCCTGGTTACCCTTCCTTCTCAAAAACTGTTGCTACACACATACATATATTGCCTAATTATGTAAGTACAACCGGGTCAATCTGTATGATGTTACTCGAATATATGTCTCCAGGGTTCACCATTTGGTACTGGATAATCAAATGGTGAGCTCTCCCCCGTGGAAGACTATTTCTGCCACTGTCCACATTCTTAAGTTGCCTGTAGTTTTTTTTAAGGACTCCCTTATCTAGTAGTGTTATTTTATAAGTGTGTTGCAGTTTTCCTCTATCCCAGCTAGTGCCCAAATAATTGAATCTGGACTATTACATTTATTTAACAAGCTTTAAGGGCACAATGACCGAGCAGTATTACTCTATATTAATCCTCCAAACTAATCTGGCAACCTCTCAGTGATATCTGCATTTTAGTACTGATCTGGCTCTCTGGGCTCCAGATGTTTTCTCACGGTGTCTCCTGGGTTCTCTCTTCCAGTGGCTAATCCTCACTTCCTCCTCCGTCTCTGTCCCTCTCCCCCTCCTGGCGGACAGGAAGTCCAGTCCTATTCTCTCCTCTGTTCAGTCACTGCTGATCAGCTACTGTATTGACCGATTACAGGATAACTGAGGAGCAATGTTTATATGACATTGAGACAGGAGAGTAAGGACTATAACCAGATGCAGGGCATAGAAACCAGCATCTGAATACAAGGCTAAGCTTTACTCAGGGTACAAGAACACTCACCCATGCTCCTATGCTTACTGTTGTCCTTGCTCCGCTCAAACTTAGGCGTCAAGGTCTTAGGAGATAGACTCTGACGTCACTTGGAGGCACAACCTTGCAGCAAACTCCTGCTCTTACCCCACCCTACTCCCGCTTCCACAATGGCCCTGAACCTAGTACTGGAGATGTATTGTAAATGTGTCCATTTGGACTGTGCTCCACAACTCTGCACTTTGATTGGTTGCAGCTTTCAGTAATGGTCTCTACTGCAAAGTGAAGTCTCCTTGATGTGGGGTGAGCTTCTCTACTGGTTCTTATTACCTCCTTCCACCCTACTCTCCCAGTAATTACACGTTCAACCCGCTCTGGGAACTGAAATCCCTGCAGATGATCAGGGTCATATGACAAACCAATTCAAGGGTTTGTTTCTAACAGATGGTGAATGACAGTGTTTTTAACCTCAGGAACTGTAAACTGAACACTACAAAAAGGCCAAGTCACCAACACACAATATCACCCTCCCTATAAACTGGTAAGGAGTATCACTCTCCTGGTTTGCTACTGAGCTCTAGCTTTATGATAGGCTTAAAGAGCACACTAGGTGGCACTGGCAACACCTTATACTCCACAGCCTACCACGCAGCTCGCCACACGTGTGCACCTCCCGCTCCCCACAGAGTTCCTTCTCTCGTCCAGGAGGATGAAGTGCAGTGGAAACAGCCTTGCACAGCTCAAAAGCACTCTATTCCAGCTTCAACCTCACACAGATTTTTGGGAACAAACACAGATGAGGCAAGACTGGATGGTGCTAATGACCAAGACAACAGTGACAACTACAACCACAGGGTCTCATTTTTGTTAGCACACAAGCCACCAACTCTGCTCAGCTTCATGGTCTCAGCAAAACAAGTTAGCATCAAGCAACCTGTCAATGCGGTCTGCTGTCTGCCACCAAGTGTGCACTCTGGGCTCGGCTGTGCCACAGCACCCAGGCGTGGAAGATCATCCTTCAAAACATGGTGCAGCCAACACTGGGAGGGATCAGGAGGATGACAAAGGGAAGGGAAACCAAAGATTTACAAGTGGCCTGATCAGCCTCAGAAGAGATATCACTGAAGACCAAGTAGTGTGGCACACATATGAAGACTCTGGTCCACGTGGCCCCAGAAGCAAGCTTTAGGTTTTGGCAGACCAGCTCAGCTAGCATTGTTTAGACAGTCGTATAAGACTGCCACTCTAACACGGGCTTCTCAGCAGTGTGGTGGGCCTGCTGCTGCTCATACAGCCACAGAATCCACTGCTCGTGTGTGTGTGTGTGTGTGTGTGTGTGTGTGTGTGTCCTCCTGCAAATGTCTCCTCTGCCCACAGGCAAGCTGAAGGTGGGCAAGACCCTCCTCAAAACAGTTCTGAATCCACCAATCATAAGTCTATATAAAGTGCATGTTGTGGGTGGAGGTTAAGAACCACCATACAATAATCACTCTACAAAGGTTTAATGCAAATGTCAGTAAATGTTGGCTCTCCCATGTGATGTTAAGAATATGAATCTGCAATCCAGCACTGACAGAAGTGGTGCTGCTAGACGAACAGAACTTAGATCATGAGCAAACTTCCAGGACTGCTCAGATGAGTTCATTATAAAGTAGTCTTGAGTGTGATTCTGAGACATGCTCAGAAAGAAGCAAACTTCTAGGGCTATCAGGCTTGGTTGCTCCTTCCTGACACCCTCCCTTCCTGCCCCCACCTGGGGTGAAGAAGTTCTGTGATGGAACAGATGCTGGATGAGGCTGCACCAAAGCCAGACACAGAAATCTAAAAACGGAAGGCTTTGGCTCAGCGTACGCGGTGTGTATGAGCCAGACGGGTCTTTGCTGACCAAGGTCTACCAGTCATGGCAAGTCCAATTCAACACCAGGATCCAATGGTATCTACTACTCTCTGTTTTCTCAAATAGAGACATACGGATGCCTTTTAGAAAGACTTCCTAATATTCAAATCCCTCATTCGAAATGCTGGAGACCAGAAGTGCTGCTGTTTCAGGACTATTTGGAGTGTGGCGTGTTTGCACAGGACTCACATGCCAAGCACTAGAAAACACAAGAGCATCTATGCCCTAGTTTTAGACCTTGGAATATTTTAGATTTTGAATGTAAGATCAAGGACACTTGGCCTGTATAGCGAAGTTGTGGGGGAAAGGCCTACTTAGGTGTAACTGTGTGCTACAGAAAGCCTGTAGGGACCATGGATGATGAACTCTGTTGACCGACCGCTGCCTGCCCTGCACAGATCTGCTCAGTGGGATGCTGCTCTTCAGGCTGTGCCTTGTGAAGACAATTCTGTGCATGGTGATCTTTGTACAAAGTGACTCAATCCAGTGATTTCTTTTTAAACTTTGTTCCGCAAAAGTATGACAGGCATTTTGGGGGAGGCCTAATTGGTGTCCGGAAGAGCCAGTGGCTGGGGAAGAAAGTACTACCCTTCTTATGAGCCCTGGGTCCACGCCCAGACACCTATGAACGCCCTTGACATTTATTACAGAGAAACTATCAGGACTGACACAGGGAATACAAATGGAGCTAAGTCCAGGCCTTGGAACTTGCTTCTTCCTGTCACCCACGTACCTTCAGGTATACAGGAACAGTACAGGAAGCACACATGTCAACTCACTACACTCCTCCCCAGAATGCTGACAAGATGCTGTCCACAAATGCACATAACAGGAAAAGGGAGGGAAGCATTTTAAATAAAGTGATGCTGCTAGTGACTGTCCCAGAAGCAGGAACTCACTTGACACCACTGGACTGGTAGCCACTGTGAGTCACCCAGGATCCCAAGAATCACTTCCAGAGGAAGCCAGACAGACAGGTCCCTCAGAGTCAGTCCCAAAGAAGCAAGTTTTCCTGGTGGTTGTGCAATCCAGCAAACCAGTGGGCAGGGGTACGGATAGGGTCCACAAACCAAGAACCCAGGCAGTATCTCCAAGAAGCACTAGGGGGAGTTGACCAGGAAGACAGCCAGGCGGGGTTCTCGGTCTATGACAAGATCAGTGGAAAATAGAAATTTTCCTTGTGGAGAATGCTAGACAGGAAATACTCAATAAAGAAGAGACTTGACCAGTCCAAGAAGTGAGCAGTGGGCATCAGAAAAGGAGCAGAAAGAATAGTCTTCAAAGAGAAGTTCTCAGCCCAACCCACAGTAGGCAGGAGCATTCACTTCTCCCAGTAGTTTTTGTTCTTAGCAATCAAAACAATCACAGCCACGTGACCCACATGCCCACGTGTTAATTTAGGTTCAAAACACAACCCTGGCAAAACTCGAACATAAAACTGGACAGTGGCAGATCGAACCGAACCAAACCAAGATCCTACAGAGACAGGACACAAGTTTGACAACTAAAGAGTCCTCACAGGACTTCGAGGACCAAGTACATCACCCGATACAGTCTGGGTTCTGCCCTCTCGGTGGCTATGTTGCAGAACCACCGGGTTTTTACAACGGCGTTTCACAAAGTTTTATAAGCGTTTGTAGAAACACACACGCCCGACAGCTTCTATTTCTGTAACGAGCCTGGAACCTGCCTGAGTAGTCCCGCGGCCACAGCCACCCAAGTTGCCTTCACTTTACAAAGGTGGAGTCCACCAATTACAGAAGAGGGACGAAGGCAAAAGATATCCCAAAGGGAGTAGTAACCTTGGGTCACCGAGAAGTTTTCAAACTCAAAATATCTCAGGGCTGGCAAAATCACTAATGGTGACAATTCTTTCTATGGTCTCACCCCGCAGCCCCTTAGCGTAGCTTTCACGCCCACTGGGCGTGAAAATGCTTCCCTCCCTTTTCCCGCCCTCCCCCGACATCCTGAGAGCCCGGGTGTCCCTTTTCTCAGTACACTCACCCAGGGGCCACCACCTGGCCTGGCTGCGCACACAGTTCACGGACCACGCCGGCGCGCTCCGACCTGAGCCTGCGCTCTGTCCGCGAGGCGCGCACGCAGCCCCCAGAGGCCGCGCGAGCCGGGGCTGGCCCTGCGGGCTGCGCGGAGACTGCGGCTTCGTACACTGCCAGCACCGAGCCAATGCGCACGGTCGCGCCCGCCGTCACCTTCCACTCCAGCAGACGCAGCGGCGCGGGGCCCGGGCAGCGCACCTCTGCCCCGGCCACCGCCGGAGTGCACTCGGTGGGAACGCCGGCCAAGGGCGGCGCTTCCATCGTGACCCAGCGAGCGGCACGGACGGTCACAACAGAGGTGAGAAACGAAAACACCGGGCGCTCAGGGCGCGGCGCCCACCGCGGGCGGCGGCGACACTGCTGTTCCCGCTCCGACACCGGCTTCACCCGCCGCTCGCTGCGCACCCACTTCCGGGGGGCGTGCTGCGTCATGGAGGGCGGGACAGGCGACGTGCATCCGCGTGACTGCGTGCGCTCAAGACAAGGATAAACACTCGGCCCTCGCGGAGCCAAGAGGCGCTGGTCCACACCTACGGGGCGCCAGTCCGTGGTATGTAGACTACAGCCATGTCACGCGGACCGCTGTCACAAGACTTTTGTCACACACTGCTAGTCCTGACGCATCAAGACTACCAGTTCCGGCATACAGTGCGTGTCTACGGCAACTCCCGTCGTACACTGCGAGTTCCAACCACAGGAGTCTTCTGACGCCGGCATTCGGCGCGGACCGCTGTATTGGATAGTACATTGTAGTCCTGACGTCAAGAGAGACTACCAGTCCCAGCATGCATCACGAAACTCGGTCCCACCTTTCCCGTCGTGCACTGCGAGGTTTTCATGGAGAAACTATAGGTCTCCCTCCGCAGAGCGGTCCGTACGCCTGGAGACTTTGGGTCCGGGTCTTGCTCATCCTCCCGTCAAGCACTGCGAATGCTGGACTTAACGAGACCGAGTTCCAGCGCAGGTCGCGGCCTAGACTCGATCCTTCTTTAGCCGGCTACGCAGCAGAGAAGTGTGCACAGTGGCTGCTTGCAACTGCGGCGCTTTTCAGAGTGGAGTTTCTAGCATTAGACTGTGGATTAAGGATGTCCACCTCGCCTGCTCGCTCCTCCTGGGGCTGCTGTGCACTAATTACTCATCAGATCCTGCTTGATGCACATATCAAGCCTACAAATGGGAGCCAAGAGACACTCTGACTGGGGATTTCGCAATTCCTGAAACCTTTAAAATAGCATTCTCATAAAACTTGAGTGGATGACCTGAGGTGTGAACATGTTTGTATCAAGATGCGTATACTCGTGACTGCGTCTTCTGCAAATCCAACAGGCCTTTGTTGTTACGGGTTGTTTCAATGAATTGCCTAAACTGTAGCCTATAGCGTCCAAGGTGCCTGGTTTTCTAGGGAGAGGGCTCAGGTGCCACGCCTGGGCTGGTAGTCCTGAGTTCTAAGATGGCCGACTGAGTTAGCCAGGAGAAACAAGACAGTAAACAAGACCCACCGTGGCCTCTGCATCAGCTCCTGGCCCTGGTTCCTGTCCTGACTTCATTAAATGTGGATATATATGCCAAATAAACCCTTCCCTCCCCAATCTTTCTGTTTCACCAACTCTAACCCTATATATGCACACGTGTAGCAATAGTTACCTTAACTAAGACAGGCAGCCATGTGGAAGTGTAAGCAAAATAGACCCTTTCCCTCCCCAGTTGCGTTCAGGCTTAGTGTTTTATCCCTAACCATCCCAAAGACACCAAGTAAGGATTGCAGTTTGCAGTAGTAAAGAGCTCTCCGAGTTATCATTAGTCTACCAGTAAATATCTGAGGAACTGAGTTGTGTGACCAGACATCCAGAGATGTGACTGCTGTCCTAATGCCCAAATCTACCAGGCAGTTATTTTGTTTGTAGGAGTTTGAGGCCAAACATGAGCATTAAGCAAACTGTTAAGAATTGTTACTCCTTGGAAAGAAAGATAGCTGTTTTGCATATGGTAGGGCCATAGCCTAGAGAGCTCATCATAAGCTACAACCCTTTATCCTAGAATCTTAGGAATGGATGGTCTCAGAGTCTACAATTTTCCAGATTTTAAGAAAGGTTGTGCAAATGTGGATGTGCAAAGCCAGCTATCCAACTGATCATGGAATCCAATGGAGGAATTAGGGGAGGGACTGAAGGAGCTGAAAGGGCCTTGTCTGGCATCAATGGGAGGGGAGGCCCTTGGTCCTGTGAAGGCTTGATGCCCCAGTGTAGGGGAGTACTAGGGTGGTGAGGCAGGAGTGGGTGGGTGGGTGAGTGGTAGAGCACCCTCATAGAAGCAGTGTAAGGGGGATGGCATAGGAGGTTTGCAGAGGGGAGACCAGGAAAGGGGATAACATTTGAAATGTAAATAAATGTCCAATTAAAAAAAGAAAGTGTATGTGTATAGCATATGCAAGGCCTTCATGAAGCAGTATAGGAAAATGTAGGTGAAATGAAACCATGCCATGCCCAGTCACATCAGATTCTGCTGTCAAATAAGCCACATGAAAGTTTCTTTCTTTTAAACTGTGGCTTTGGGGTCCACAGGGAATGATGTAACTGCTATGAATAATAAATAAAGAAGGAAATAAAAGGAGAACTAGACTGCTCCTGGGTATGATGGAGAAGGTTTATTGCACATACAGGGAAGGCATGGACAGAGGCATCGCCAAGGGTCCAGACTCAACATGACCAGCTAACTGAACTGGGCCATATGAAGAGAGGGTAGAGGGAAGAGGGAACCAGGGAACCAGGAGCAGCAATCAAGCAGCCAAAAAAGGACCCACGTAGCCAAAATGGCTGGGCTATACAGGGAAGAGCAGCCAGAGGAAGGGCAGCCCAGCCCCGTACCTGGGCTTGGAGAGTCAAGGGTGGGGTATGCCAGTCAGGAGGACCTTATAACAGGTAGGGACTCAGGGAGACTGGGAGAACATGGCGGCTATTGTTAGCTTTGCTATGCTCATAGGCAACTGTGTTTGAGACGTAACAGATCACACATCTGATGTAGTAACCTTTATGACCAAGGGGAAGAAGGCCCCACCTCTCTTGAATTCCAACCTGATTTGCTTTACCTAGACTGTTTTTCAAAAGCCAGAACATTACCTCATCCATTTTCCTGGCTGAGATACGCTCCTTTCAGACTCGACTTTGTTCTCTGATGAGCAGACTCTGGTCAATGTTAGTGAGGCCAAAACTAAGAGGCAGCTGAGAGGAGAGATAAGACGACTACCAGGGCCAGGGTAACCCCTCAGGAAGGCTAGATTTCCTACACTCGCAGACCTTCATCTGCAAGTTTGTATGCCACAGGCTGTTTCATGCACCAATTGTGGCTTTAAGAAACGCTATGAGCGGGGTTGGGGATTTAGCTTAGTGGTAGAGCGCTTGCCTAGGAAGCACAAGGCCCTGGGTTTGGTCTCCAGCTCTGAAAAAAAAAAACCAAAAAAAAAAAAAAAACCCACTATGAGCACACATCTTCACGAGGTAAGTGAACTCGAGCTTGGACTGGGTTGTGATAGACGTAAAGCTACAACATTTCTAAAATAGGAGAAGCTTCGGAACATCGGGCTTAGCATTGATTTCTAACCATGACACCGATCAACAGGCAATAGCAGGAAAGACAGACGAAATTACATCAAGCCTTAAAAATGTCTGCTATCAGAGGACACAGCCATGAAAATGCAGCCAGCAAAATTAGAAAGCCTTTGCAATTAGGGGCCAATATTCAGAACATGCAAAGGATTTCTACAACTCAAAGGAAATCAAAGCAAAAATCAACCTAATTTTAAAATGGGCGGGGGGTGGGGTGGGGTTAGGGGATTGATCTCCAGAACTGAGTGCAAAAAGAGGCATAGTAGGCATTTTCTCCAAGGTAGTATATATTATAAAATGATCAAAAATCACATGGGATAGTGATATAACTGAGCTGTAGACTTCTTAGCTAGGAGGATGTTCAAAGGTCCTGCCTTTGCCCCCTCGAACCACAGAGGGAAGAGAGAAAAGGATTCATTATTTCGATGTGCCGGGAGGCACATCCCGTGATCCAAGTACTCCAGGGGATGTGGGATGATTACAAGTTCAAGGCCGAAGAGACACATACAACCCGTCTCAGAAACCCCAGATGATAATAAATGAAAGTGTGCTTACAGTTACTAATGATGCCACAGCGAGCTGCCTTGACCGGTTGTTAACAGGTTCCTGGAATCTTATTTAAAAGCACACAGCACACGAGAGCAAGGAGTTTTATTCAGAAGCAAAACAAAAGAACAGAGCAGACGAACAGCAAGGGAGCCTTGAGCTACCTGAACTAGAGTGCTCAGGAATACTGGGCTACTGTTTGAACCTTTCTTTTTATAGAATCTAAAAGGAGGAGGGGTTGGTTACTAGGGGCAGGTGGTTTTCTGTTTTGATCGACTGGACTTGTGGGAACCTCTTCACTGTGCATGATCTTTGCTTTGATGTAGCTGATTTCTAATCAAATGAATGCCTAGGCATGCCTAGACATAAGTAAGGGACCCCCCCCCAAAGTTAATTTTGAAGACACGGTTAGCCTTACCTACACTGAAAACCAATATAAGTTGGATTAGCCACTGTCCTTAGATTCAAGAGGAGAGATTATGGTGGTTCTGGCTTTGGAGTCATGGAGGATGAAGGAAAGGAAGGGTTGTGGAATCTTCCTTCCCAGTTAAGGAAAGCTGCTGAGGCCATGTGGCAAGGGAGGCCATGGTTGGAGACCCTGAGACCATGAGTGAATCTGTGAAACTGACTTCTGAATTATGCTGTAGACCCTGAGGTGTGTGATCCCTGCCAAGGAGAGCTGCACATGGGAAGTGGAACCAGCGTAAGAGAAGTGTGTTGCAGTCAGCAAAGCTAGAAGGACAAAGCCATCTGAGTGCTTTGACGTGAGACACATAGTTACAGGATTTTGTCCTGCTGGGGTTTCAGTCTTTCTTTAGTCCAGAATTTTCTCAGTATGCCCCAATTCCTCCATTTTGGAATGGTAATGTATATTCTGTGCCTTGAATGTTGGAAGGATGCAATTGACTTCTTGACTTGCAGGGGGTTACAGCTAAGAATTGCTTTGAGTCTCAGAAGAGACTAGACTTCTAGACAGTCTTGAGACGGAAAGACTACAGACACTTTTGAAGTTGGACTAAATGAATTTTGCATTATGATATGGCCATAAACCCATGGAGGCCAGGGAGTGGAATAGAGTAGTTTGAATGAAAATGGCCCCCATAAACTCACATATTTGAATACTTAGTCCAAAGTTGGTAGAACTGTTCGAGAAGGATTAGAAGGTATAGCCTTGTGGAGAGAGGTATGCCACTGGAGATTGGCTTTGAGATTTCAAAAGCCAGCACCAGTTCCAAGTTAGTGCCCTCTTTCTCTCCACTTCACGTTTGCTATCTTGATGTGCAAGTTCTCAGCTCCAGTTTGCCACATGTGCCTCCCTGCTGCCATGCCGTCCGTCACGATGGCCATGGCCTTACCCTCTGGAACTGTAAGCCCAATAAACTCCTTCTTCCATAGTGGCCTTGCTCATGGTGTCTCTTCACAGCAATAGAGAGGCAACTAAGACAGGGAACTATTAGAGGTGGCCAGGGATGCGTCAGACTGCGGATTAATTATTCTTTGTTTCTGTGATAAAAATACCACGACCCAAAGCAGTTTCTGGAAGAAAGGGTTTATTTTGCCTTAGAGGTATAGAAAGAGACTCTAACGGTAGGAGCAGTATGGCAGCAGGTACCAGAGCAGGAGACTAGAGAAAACCTCCTCGACCTCAATGGGAAGCAGAGAGTCCACTGGAAATGACTAGGTGAAAAGCCTGCCTGCAGTAGCATATATCCTCCAGCAAGACTCCACATGCTAAGGGTTCCATAACCTCTCCATATAGCACCAGCAGCCAGGAAATGCATTCAAACACCTGAACCTATGGCATACTGCATCGCCCTGCTTGCTATGATACCGTGGATTTCCAGAACTCTGTATCTGCTAGACCATGCCTACCTCCCTTCTTGCAACCATTGCATAAGCAGGGTGTACATTTCTTGTTCAAAACACAATCGACATCGTAACACAGTTGCTTTTGTCTGGAGAGGGATGTGCATGCAGCCTAGTGAAGAAGTCTTTGGTTTCTAAGTGCATTGTTAAGAAAGGTAGGGGTGTGTGTGTGTGTGTGTGTGTGTGTGTGTGTGTGTGTGTGTGTCAAGCCAAACAGGGCCACAGGTTGCTAACTTCTCTCTATGCTTGCAAGCCTCAATTAGAGGAATGCAAATGAGCGCTTTATTGGACTATCTCCCATACCCATTAGGGCAGCCATTATCAAAACAAAATCAGTGTTGGAAAAGGTATGAGAAATTGAAAGCCCGCTTACCAATAGCAGGTATGTAAAATGTCACCATGGAGGCCCCTTGGGATTCCTGTGTACCCCAATGATCCTAAAAATGGTCAGGGAGTGTACTCGCCCAGGGGAATTAGAAGCAGTGTTTAGAAGAGATACTTTGATGCCCAGGCTGGTAGAGCCATTATCCACGGCAGCCAAACAGAAGCAACCAAAGAGCCTGTGTTTGCAGTGACGCTGAACAAAGGGTAGTATATCCATGCTGTGGGGCACAGCCTTACAGATACCGAAGGCCTGGCTCCTATTATAATGTGGTGACTGCTAAAGGTAGAATACATGAACTAAGCTACTCACAAAAGGACACATAAGTCCACCTGGGGTGTGCCCAAAGTAATCAGTTCCTAAAGAAAAGGCTGACGTGTTAGTTAATGGTTGCAAGAAGGGATGTAGGCCTGGTCTAGCAGATACAGAGTTCTGGAAATCCACGGTATCATAGGAAGCAGGGTGATAGTGTTTGCAGGTTTATCGTGGGTGTATGGTTCTCTGTGAATTTTTTTATTATAACAATTACCAGTGGAATGTGATGATCTTCTCTTAGACTCTTTAGAAAAAAAATCCCTTTGCATGGTTTCAGTTAATTCTTGGCACAGTAAAATAGATAATGTAAGAATATTTTTGGGAGTGCCGGGAATTGAATCTAGGGCCTCGTACATGCAAAACCAGTGATCCACCGCTGAGCTATCTCCCATAAAGTTAGTATTAATTTTTGTGAATCAAATACTCTAATAATACACTTGTTTTTATTTCATAATATAAAGTAGAATTGCTGGAAAAGCATGAAAACAGATCAGGGGAGTTAGTTACACAGAATAAAGAAAGCACCCCTCCATTTAGATCCTTTATAAATTAAGAACAAAACATGAAACTTTACTTAGTGTGTGATGTGTGGGTATACAGAAGCATGCGTACCGCAGCGCTCACGTGGTTGCCAGTGGACGGTGTGAAGAGACCTGGTTCCCTCCTTCTACTATCTGGGTCTTGGGGAGTGGGCTGGAAACATCAGTCTTGGCAGCAAGCGTCTTTACATGCTGAGCCATCTTGCTGGCCCTCAATGCTCCTGAAGGGTTACTTCTTGTTGTTGTATACTTCTAAGAAATGAGTATTTCTAAGCAAGAAAGTAAGACAATGAATGTCGCTTTCCACTGTGCTAGATTGCTTTTCTTAAAAAATCTTTTTCTTCTCCCAAGTAATACATAGCTTTGGATTTTAGTTACATGACGCGAATACTAATCTTTTTTTTTTTTTTTTTTTTTTTGGTTCTTTTTTTCAGAGCTGGGGACCGAACCCAGGGCCTTGCGCTTCCTAGGTAAGGGCTCTACCACTGAGCTAAATCCCCAGCCCCGCGAATACTAATCTTAATTGCCAACTCGTTGGGACCGATGTCCACTAGGAAGGCCCTAAGAATGATTGACAGATGGAGAAAGAACACCCTCCTCCAGAGTGGGCGGCACCTTCCTGCCGACGTCCTAAATATAAAGAGGCCTGGGCAAAAGAAGCAGTGTTCCTTGCCTTCCTGACTTTGCTTCTTAATGGCAAGTATGTCTATTCTGTAGCTGTTGTGGCCACACTTCTGACATCCCATTACAGCTTTCTTGGCCTTCCAATGTGGACCGAACACCAGAGGCTTTCCAGGAATCTTCTAGGCCATCTGCATTAGCTTGGAACTGGCCAGGCACCCAGCCTCATGGACTGAGCAGCTACTGGGATCTCAGGCTCTCTTTCCAACATGGGGGCAGCCATTGTTGGGCTACATAGCCTTTCTGCTGTGGCAGACTGTATCTCTCACTAAATCCTGAGCCAAAATAAATCCTTAAATTGCTTCTGTCAGATATTTTCTTACAGTGACAGGAAAAGTAAGTGAGAAAATTGGTGTTGAGGGAGTGGAGCTGTTGCCATGACTACAGGACCGCATGGTTTGTAGGACTTTGGAACTGGTGTGCGGGAGGAATTTGGGAAAGCTTAGTCCGGTAGAGTAGAAGCTCCCAGAATGTTTGGTGAGGAGGGTGTAAAGAGAAAAAAAAGCAAGTAGATAAGACTGCTACAGAGTTTCATAGGAGAACAAAGGCTGTGTTAAGGAATGGAATGAGAGGCCATTCTTACACTCTGGGGGGAAGGGGGGTGGGAATCTGGTCGCATTCTGCTTGTGTCCTAAAACTTGAATGAGGCTGAATTCGAAAGGAACAGACCAAGTTGTTTTGCAGAGGAACATTTGAGGCAGAGCAGCATTAAGTCTGTGCAAGGGTTAGCATTCACTGTACTTGAGAATGTTAAGCATACGAAAAGTATGCAGTTTGACAAGGAAAGATCAAGCAGAGTTTAAAGTTGCAAGCAATGTAGGGGAGGAGGAAACAGCAGTCCTTAAGGACATTAGTGTAAATAAAGTGGAAACCCTGGGCTCTGCACTGAAGGCTCCACTGGCGTGCAAACACAAATTCCTTTGAAGGAGGAGAGGCTGAGCTGAGAGTGCTGTTTGGGGCTGTTTGGTTCCTAAACACTGGATAGGAAAGTGTTCTCCCAGGTTCAGAAATGAAAGCTGCAGAAGGCATTACTGTGGTGGTAGAAGGACGCCAACTATACCATGACCCAGCAACGGAACTTGTCAATATCACATGGTGATGGCTTTATAGGCATTCAGAGTGCAAGCATGGACTGGAGAGATGGCTCGGAGGTCAAGAGGAAAGGTGGCTACTCTTCCAGAAGACCAGGGTTCAGCATTCAGTAACCACGTGGTGCCTAACAACCGTCTGTAACTCCAGTTCCAGGGCGTCTGACATCCTCTTCTGTCCTGCAGACATGTGCTACAGAGACACGTGCAGGCAAAACATGCATATGTCTAACAGAAAAGTAAAACTCAAAATGCAAAAGCAAGAGGGCTGTGGAGGCTTGCACCAAAGTTTCATGGCAGCGCTGGTGGCAGGCAATGCTGACAGGGTCAGAGTCCTCACAGAGAGGCCGTGGAAGACCATTGTGTGAAACACGTAAGGTGAAACTTAAATTACAGTGGAGACCCCAGAGTGTTGGAGATGTCCGAAGCATGATACATCCACCAGGAAAGTTACAGGTATTGGATGAAGCTGCCTTCACTGCCACGTGTGCTATAGGCAGTGAAGGTATAGATAGGGTGGGCTACCCAGAGGTCACTGGAAATTAAATGATTTTATTACGAATTCCAGATGCTGGCAATGGAGATGAGTGTTGGATGTTTTCCTTGCAGGGTTTCAGCTTGCTCTGGGTTCCGTTTTCTTTGCTAGTCCTCCATTCCTCCCTTTGGGAATAACAATGTTTATTTTGTCCCATTGCATATTGGTAGATATGCAATTTTAAAAATCTAAATGGGTTCATACATAAGGGATTGCCTTGAGTCACAGAAGATACATTGAACTTTTGAAAGGTTTTGAAATTGTTAAGACTTTGGGGACTTTTGAAGATAAAACTAAATGCCTTTTGTAACTTGAGATGGGGTGTCAAGTTGACAGGGGCGGACCTGCGATGTTCAACATCTATTGTCAGCCTGACAGGATTAGGAATCACCTCATGGATAGATCTCTAGGGCTTTTCAGAGAGGGTTAACTTAGGGTGGATGATCTACCTGGAATGCAGTCTGTGCTGTCCCATGGGCTAGGGAAAAAGGAATAATTCAGCTGAACACCAGGACGTTATCTGTCTCCACTTACTGACTGTGTGCCAAGCTGCATACTGGGGAGCAGTCAGCCAAAAATCCTTAGCCTGGCTGGCGGGAATGAAAGGTTTCTTGGGGATACAGCTCTCCAAGAGGAAGCTGGGTCAAGGCAGGCTAGGAGCTAGTCAGACACCAAGCAGGAAGTGGCTGCAGTCAAGCATCTGCACCTGGCCTGTCGGGTGGGGTGGAGGCCCAACATGAACGCTTCTTGACAAAAAACTCATCCCTGGAGTATTACAGCTCAGTAAGACAGGCACCCCCCGCCCCCAGACGATCTTTGATGAAATAACTCATGCTCTTTATTCTTTGTGGACAGGGACCTTATAAACATCTTTGGGGTGGGATTCGGAGATAAATCTTCCTATTGGCTCAATCTGTGAAGGTAGGGACCCCGCTATTTGCGTGGGGAAGCATTTCAGGTGCCGGCCCTACACGACTGATTGCTACGCTCCTCTTAGTGGGGTGGTCACGTGCTCCAGGACTGGAATCTGATTGGGAGCTAGTGCGAAATCCTGCCGTTCTCAATCCGGGTTCTGAACTTCGCTACTATCTTACCAGTTCTTCTGTCTCGTGGCACAGTCCACTGCCCCACAACTGTGGACCACAATGTGACCAGCCACCTCATGTTCCTACCCAGACCTTGGGGACTTTTGAAGTCTCTCTCCTGGCCTCACTATTGCCGTTTTCTAGCTCCTTAGCCATAGACTGTAGCCGGCCACTCGGCAACACTGCCTCTGAGCTTCCTGTGTGTGACCCTCCTGAATGCCAGTTACTGTGTTAGCTACTTTTCTTGCTGATGTCACCAAACACCTAACAAAAAGCAATGTAAGGGCGGAAAGGTTTATTTTGGCTTACTGTATGAAGGGATGAAATCTATGCCTGTCATGAAGGCATCCGGTCACGTTGCAGCTCTAGTCAGGAAGCAGGGCAGGAAGTGGGCTGGATTATTAAAAGCTCAAGACCCACTCGTTCCTGGTAACCCACTTTCTCTAGTGAGGCTCCACTTTCTGAAGGCTCCATAGCCATGGAAAACAGCACCACCAGCCAGGGACCAAGTATGCAAATCCGTGAGCCCATGGAAGACATTTTACATTCCATCACATTCCGCCCTTGCTCCCCCCTACCCCACAGGTCCCCTCATAAAGCAAACTGCACTTATCCCAACTTCAGAAGTTCCTAGACTTTAACAGCCCCAACACGATGAAAAGTCAGACGCTAAGTTTTCCAGTGCAGATTCAGCTTGATTATCATAGCTTCAGGTCTTGCACTCTTCCTGTCTACTCCAGTCCCGCTGTGCACTGCCTGGCTCCTCAGCCTTTCCTTTGCAATCTGGATGGAAGCCTCAATGACTGTAAATGTTATCTGCTGTATGCCGGAAAAACTAATAGGACATTACATTTAGTTAGGTTTTTGTTGTTGTTATGACAAACACTTGTCAGAAAACAAAACAAAACAAAACAAAACAAAACAAAACAAAAACCACAGGGACCAGAAGCTGGTTTTGGCTCATAATTTCAGGGTTATTGGTATCCTTGGTGGGGGATGTGTAGTATCTAGCGTGGGTCACATCTTGGCAACTGGAAAGCAAAGGTCTTGGGTTGGAATAAGGTCCAGGTTATAACCTTATGACCCACTTAGTGACACTTAGTGACAACACTTTTGCTGGCCATTCACAAGCTCCCCAAACTGTTCTGTTGGTGGGGACCAAGACCTTAAAGGTAAGTTGCTGGGAGATGTTTTTACACTCAAGCCACAAAATTCTATCCAACTCCCATATGCTCACGACCAACCTCCTTGTAACAGCTTGACTTTAAGAGTCTTCACAGGGTTGGGGATTTAGCTCAGTGGTAGAGCGCTTGCCTAGGAAGCACAAGGCCCTGGTTTCGGTCCCCAGCTCCAAAAAAAAAAAAAAAAAAAAAACAAACAAACAAACAAAAAAAAAAGAACAACAACAAAAAAAAAGACCAAAAAAAAAAAAGTCTTCACGTTCTTTTGTTTGTCTTGTTTTGTTTTGTTTTTCAAGACAGGGCTTCTCTGTGTTGCCCTGGCTGTCCTGGAACTTCCTTTGTATTCCAGACTGGCCTCGAACTCACAGAGATCCATCTGGCTGCGCTTACCAACTAATGGGATTGTAAGCATATGCCACCACGCCCAGCAAACGTCCTCACATGCTTAACAGTTCCAGCACTGCTCAAAAGCCCAAAGTCCTTTCTGAGGCTCAAGGGTCTTAACTACCAGCGTCAAACCAAAACCAAACTAAATACCTCCAATATACAATAGCACAAAGGAAGCCTTCAGTAGTAGTTAATTTGCCCATCACGGTGACAGAATACCTAACAAAAGCAGTTTAAGCAGGAAAGGGTTTATTTCGGGTCACACATAGAGGATAAATTTCACGTGACCCCTGATGGGAGAGGAGTGGCAGCAACAAAGGAGGACAGCTCTTCAGGTGGCATCTAGAGTCTAGAGGCAGAGATGGGCGGGGGTGGGGGATGCGGGGGCAAGGATGCTGGTACTCAGCTCACTGTCTCGCTTTACTCCGACCAGAACCCCAGCCCATTCGATGGTGCTGTCCAGAGTCCATCTGGGTTTTCGTACTTAGTTAAACATTGTAGAAACACCCTCATAGGCACACCCAGAGGTGTGTCTCCATGGTCATTCTAAATCCAGTTTAGTTGACAATTAAAATTAACCATTGCTTATTCCTATTTTAAAAAAGGAAGAGGAGGGGAGGAGGATGGGGGAGGAGGAAGGGTAGGGGAGGGGGAGAGGGGAGGAGGATGAGGATGAGGATGAGGGGGAGGAGGAGGGGAGGAGAAGGAGGAGAAGGAGGAGAAGGAGGGGGGAGGATGAGGAGAAGGAGGAGGAGGGGGAGGAGGAGGAAGAGAAGGAGGAGGAGCAGGAGGAGGAAGGGGAAGAGGAGGAGGGGGAGGAGGAGGAGAACAAGAGGATAGGAAGAAAAACCAAGACCAGACCATGGCAAAATCCCATCGAGCAAACCTTAAACCCCTCAGCTAGCTCTAAGTGTGACATCTGGGAGACACAGTGGCACCACCTAGGTTCTGACGATCTTAGACAGTTGTATATGTGTTGGGGACCAGCTGTGGTTCCGAGTCCTCTATTTTCTCCCTCGGGTATCCAGGTGCTGCTGAACAGCACCAGGCTGCAAGGATGAAGCAGAGCCCAGATCAGGTAGGGTCTGTGGGTTCCCCGCCTGGCTGGGAGTGGGTGCAGGGGGAGGAGGGAGGTCTTCTCCGAGGATTTTAGAGTTACAGCTGTTTCAGAAGATAGTCGATGAAACAGCTCTCTTAGTCTTCCCTGAACAGCTGGTGCTCATACACTCTATTCGGCGAGACCCAGGGCTGTACATGAACCTCAGAGAGTGGGAAGGAGTTCTTAGGGTGACTGTAAAATCCTTGACTGGAGCTTAATCATACCTCGAGCCAATGCCTCGTTTGTATGGAGAGGCATTTCAGGAATCCCGGGTACTTGCTGGGTGGGTTCTTAGTTGGGAAAGCAGAAGTTGAACTCCACGCTGGTTTTCCAAGGACTATGTGACAGTTCTCAGGGGTCGGGCTCCCCAGGTCAGGCAGAGAAGAGGAGGCCCTGCTAAGAAAAAGGAGTCCTCCATTTTGCACTGAACTCAGAGGAGTTCATGTCTATCCAGACACCGTAGACTTCGAACTTAAGTGTCGAGGTGCGGACAGACGTCACTCTGACCTCATCGCCTGAAGCATCAGGGATCTTTCCTGAACAGGGTCCACTCAGTGTCTACAGATTTCTGACAGATGGACCACATTCCAGGCAGTGCCAAAATCTTGGGATTCCCATGACAGCTTGGGCTAAACCTTCATTGCTCCCTTCTTTCCTCCAGGTCCCTGCCTTAGCTCCTGCCTTGGCTTCCTTTGACAATGGACTACGATGTGGAACCGTAAACTGAAACAAACCTTTCCCTCCCAAAGTCGCCTTGGATCATGGTGTTTAGCACAGCGATAGGGACTGTATTGCTTGTATTTGAAACTTCAGTCAGGTTTTGTGACTGACCGTCCATCACACTGAGACCTTTCATATCAACATGGCTAAGTCTCGGTGGTGGTGGTAAAACCCTTGCCTAGTGAGGCCTGGATTCAATCTCTAGGACTGCGAGGACAAAGACCTTTTATTTCTAGTGGCATCAGTAGAATCTGTGGCATTTGCTATGAAAAGTCATATCATTTACAAACAGTAGCACTTCTCCCCAACTTCGTCGCTTGGCCTGCCGTCTTAGTCTACTCTCTATACACAAGTGACCAGGGTTAGCCCGGCGGGATCCCCACTTCATTCTAGATGTTAAAAGGAGAATTCAAGCACGTTCTTACTGTGGGCAGTGTCTGCTAAGACAGACGTTATTTTCCAAGTGAGCGAAACCAGAATCCTGTCTTAGTTATTTTTCTACTGCTGGGAAGAGACATCTTGGCCTAGGCAACTTATTGAAAACAACACTTGACTACGGACCCTATTACAGTTTCATGGCATGGATCTTGGATCACCGTGGTTCAGAGCGCGGCAGCAGACGGGCAAACCCAAAGCTGAGAGCTTGCTTTGGATCCACAAGCCCAAGGCAGGGAGAGAGAGAGCTAAGTGGAGTGGTGTGGGCTTTTGAAACCTCAACCCTCACCCCCATTGAGATACCTTCCCCAATAAGGTCATGCCTCCTAATCCTTACCAAACAGTTCCAACGACTAAGGACCAACCACTCAAACATATGCTCCTCTGGGGTTGGGGATGGGAGCATCCTCACTCAAACCACCATAAATCTATCCCTCGTCTCCTGAAATGTTCTTATGGCTATTTTAGAATATTATCAAATACCAGCCTTCGTCAGCCGACAGACTAGCTTACATGCACACATGCGTACTTGAATATACACTTGTATGCGATTCTGTCTAAGTAAAACTGGGTGTTCCTGAGACACGCTCACTTAGTTCCAGATAGTATTCTTCCTAGAATCTCCTGCTTCTAAGTGAGATTACCTCTGGCGTCTCCTCTCTGGCGTATCCAGGCTTAATTTGGCATCACAGTTTCACCCATCTTGTTGAACAGCTTGGGGGAACTCCCCCTTATTTTCTGTCTCTGTTTCTGTTTTGAAAGATCTCCAGTAAGTTTTGGAAGTTCGGTGGAATAAGTCTTTCCTCCGTGTCTTGAGGAATTGCTGATTTTAGATCAGGGGCCCCATGCTCTTATGTCTCTACCAGCTTTAAACAAGTGTTTTGATTTCCTCACACACACACACACCCCAACCCTCAACTCCTGTGATTTTCTGTTTTTAAATATAGCCATTGTCAGATCGGTGACAGAGCTCGGGAATAGAACCTGGGTCCTCTGAGAGAGCAGCCTCTGCCCCTAACTGTCGATCTGTCTCTCCAGTGCCCATTCTATTTGTGACACGAGGGTGGCTCTCCTCCCACCTACTCAGCGTGGAATATAATATTGTGGATTTACCAATTTTCCATCCGTGCTTGAAAGCCTTCAAGCCAGAAGTCGGGGGCTTGAAGTCTCCTTTGCTTGCAGCGTCTCTGGAACGCTGAGCAAGCCGTTTGTTAGTTAGCACTTCCGAGTCTCTGATTTGTCCTCCTAGTTCCGTGAGTCCCGTTTCCCTGCCTGACTTCTTTATAAGCAGAAGTTCAGATTCTTCGGGCCCACACTCTGTGCTCGTCAGCCTGTTGTCCCCTCTTGTGAGATTTTAATTTGACAATTGATCTTTGCATTTATAAATCTATTCAGGTTTTTTTTTTCTCTTTTTTTAAAGTGCTTCTTCACTGGCACTCAGTTTTTCTCACCTTGGTGACTTTTTCTGTCTTGGTAATGACTTGAATTTGACTTTTAAAGTAATGTGCTTCACACACTTTTGAGCAGTTGGTGTTCCGTGATCCGTCTGCTCAGTGTCCTCGGCCTTCGGCTCCGATCCCCGGAGTCCGTCGTGTATCTGTGCTCTCCTTATGAGCACATTTTTGGTTGGTGTTATTTGGTGGAAATTTGGTAGCATTTACTGCTGGCAAGGGCTAGGGGCCAAAGGGGAGCAATCCTGCTGTACCCTGTGGCCGTCTGGGTGGGTCCGGGAGAGCCTGTCTTCTGGGTCAGCTTCTTCTCTCATTTCCTTCTCTCATAGGCTTGCCTCTCCTTCCTTGACTGGCAGGCGACAAGGGTTTTCTTGGTTGGGCGTTTCTTCAAGCCCAATGAGGACGCCAAAAACTGAATCCTAAGTTGGAGTTTAGATATTGTGCTGCATGAGGCCTTCAGAGTGTCTAGGATGCTTTCTTGTCAGAAGCAGACATTCTCTTTGATCTTCCAGCTCTGTTTGAAACAGGCTTGCAAAGATTCAAAGGGTCGCTGACTCCTCCCCTCCCATCCATGTCCGCCCATGCCTACCCCCCATCCTGTTCCTGTCTTCTGATTTTTCTCTTCCCTTTGGCCTGATTTCTTTTTCCTTCTTCCTGCCTCCCTCCCTCCTTCCCTCCCTCCCTCCTTCTCTCCCTCTCTCCCTCCCTTCTTCCCTTCCTTCCTTCTGTCATACCTGGATTGTGTCCTTTTTTGAAAAAAAGATTTTTAATGTACTTGTACTCTATTTGCATGTACACCTGCATGCCAGTAGATGGCATCAGATCACATTATACACAGTTGTGCGTCACCATGTGGTTGCTGGGAACTGAACTCAGGACCTCTGGAAGAGCAGCCAGTGTCCTTAACCACCGAGCCATCTTTCCAGCCTGACTTCTAAGACACAGTCCTAGCCTCAAAGGTGATGGGCACTCACAGCCCTCTTATTTTGAAGAATGGGTTGGAAGACAAAGGAGGACGTAGAGAAGGTTCCTGCTAGGAAGGAGGTCTGGAGGAAGAGATACTTTTTGGTATGGGCTTTAGAGAGAGAGAAGCAAGGACCATAGGATGTCCACAAACACAGCAGGCTTCGCGTCAGGGGTTGTTACCTAATGGATTAACTCAGGATGGCTGGGCTCTGAGACAGGATGATGCAGCCTTTCTAGACCTTTCCATTTGCCCATGGCCCGCTGTGTCCTGACACTTCCCTGTAGGTTGAGCCACGCAGCACTGAACTTTCAAGGGAAGTGTCTTTTGGGGAACAGAAGAATCTTGCAAAGATGCATTTTGGCTAAAAGGGATATGCCACATTTTCCGTTTTTGTTTTTCAAGGAGGCAGTATGAACTGACTTTTGTTTTTCAAGGAGCCGTACGCTGTGTGAACCTGGGATAGCGCCACGGGGAAGGTGGAGACACGAAGGGATGTGACAACTGTTGAAGTTTGTCACTATGAGGGTGGCTGCTGTGCTGTGTAGGGCAGATGTGAGTGGAGGGGAGAGCATGATGGTCTCTGTCACTTCTGTGGTGCGCGGGAGTCATCAGGGCAGACAGAAGACAGGGGCAGCTTTCATGACTCAGCCACCCTCCTCTGCATCCTCTAAGCGGCAGTCTCTTCACGATTGGGATTCCGGTGTCTTTCGACGGTGAGAAAGGTTTGATTTCAGCGCAGAACCACCACAGTGTGTATGTTAATACTGCCAGAGATGAGGGCGTGGTCAATTGCAGCACTCTGAGCATTTGCACTCAGCCTGGGTCTAATTTCCCACTGTTATTACAAGTCAGGCATTAAGAAAAGGAAACAAGGAATTTTGGTGACTCTGATTCATGCTTGCAGCCTACAGACTTCCATTCGGTGCTTCACTTTGCCAGGTGTGGAACTGGGTCTCTGTCCCCCAGAAACCCTCAGCACGAGGAGAGCAAGCGGTCAGGCAGATCCTACCACTGTTTATTCCAGCAGCCCAACTGCCACAGGCTGCCAACCACTGCATATGACAATGTGTGCCTCCCAGCCGGGACTGGTAAAATTCTGCACAACGGTGCAAAACTTACTTGCCAGGTCTTTTCCTATGTGTCTGCGAGGCCCTGTTGGAGACCTCTGGCTTCCTAGGCTGAATGTAGCTAGTCCATGCAGCCCCAGGAAGGTGTCCATTTATATGAGGAAACCAACAGGAGCTTGCTGGTGGCTTAAACCTTGATTTTAGAGCCCTTATCGGTAAGAGGTGCGAGCCAGAATTCTCGAAGACGGATAGCATTGCCCTCTGGGATTTGCCTCGGGATAGTCTGGATTGGAGAGCTGTCAGGTAACTGGAACCAGGTGGGTTTGCGCTTGTGACTCTTGGAGGAGGGGGAGGACTGTCAACCTTTTTGCATCGTGTTTGAAAGTTTTCATAACGAACAACTTTAAAGGTCAGAGGCAACAGTCTCCACGAACAAAGTTGCTCGTGACTTAAGTGCAAATTACCGCCCAATTTGCTTCTTGTCTCATTTTTCTTTCGATTCACTGGGGAGTTTATAGAAAGTAGGTCTCTAGGTGGACCATTCTAGCATAATACAAAACAGAGCAGGCTATCGTCCTAGACAAAGACTGCAGGGCACATGACCACGACGCCGGAACTTCATAACGAGTTCGAGATCGAGCGGTGTGTTCCCCGAATTCTTTTCTTCTTCATGCTGTTCTGATTGTTCTCTCTTCTCACCCACATGCAGGGACAGCTTGGCTTTACCTATTTCCACAAAGGCATACGGACATTTTAACAGTGATTTCGCTGGATCTGTAGCAATTAGCAGAGGACTGACATATCAACATGGCTAAACCTTTCATCTGCGGGCGTAGGCTGTCTCTATCTAGGGTTATGTTGGGCATGTGAAGCAGTTGCAGGCCCAGCTCTCGTGTTTCTGCAATTTTCCGAGAATAAACGGTACACGCTTTTGTTGCATTTAATAAGAAGCATATCCTTTTACGATTACTTTCTTGACCTGATCTCGCTCCGTAGCCCTGGCTGGATTGGAATTCATGGTGCAGCTGTAGCTGGCCCCGAATCTCACGGAGATCTCCCTGCTTCAGAGTCCTGAGTGTTCAGATTGAAGGCAGTTGCTTACCGTGCCAGGCATTCTATTCTTGCTGGGGCTGTTTTTAGTGGAATTGTTTTCTTTTTTCTTTTCTTTTTTTTTTTTTTTTTGAGAATTTTTTCCATCTTTATTAAATTGGGTATTCCTTATTTACATTTCAAATGTTATTCCCTTTCCCTGTTTCCAGGCCAACATCCTCCTAGCCCCTCCCCCTCCCCTTCTCTATGGGTGTTCCCCTCCCAACCCTCCCCCCATTGCCGCCCTCCCCCCAACAGTCTAGTTCACTGGGGGTTCAGTCTTAGCAGGACCCAGGGCTTCCCCCTACACTGGTGCTCTTACTAGGATATTCATTGCTACCTATGAGGTCAGAGTCCAGGGTCAGTCCATGTATAGTCTTTGGGTAGTGCCTTAGTCCCTGGAAGCTCTGGTTGCTTGGCATTGTTGTACATATGGGGCCTCGAGCCCCTTCAAGCTCTTCCAGTTCTTTCTCTGATTCCTTCAACGGGGGTCCTATTCTCAGTTCAGTGGTTTGCTGCTGGCATTCGCCTCTGTGTTTGCCGTATTCTGGCTGTGTCTCTCAGGAGCGATCTACATCCGGTTCCTGTCAGCCTGCACTTTTTTTTTTTTTTTTTTTTTTTTTTTGCTTGCTATAGGCTGTGAAGGTATTTTATTTCTTCTCGAGACACTTGTGATTATTTGCATCTTTCTGGTTTTCCCACATGAACTTGTGTTCAGGGATTGGTGTGCTCACACAGTAATTTCATTGTTGGTTTAGTTGACAGTGAGGTCCCTTTACCTCCTGACTCCTGCCTTCTTTGCTTCCGGTGCCTTTCCTTGGTCGGTCTGTCTCAGGGCTCTCAGGGGTTCTATAATGCTCTGGCTGGGTGATTCTTTGCCTCCTATGCTGCCCCTTGCATCATTGATTAGGTCTGGCTTGCAGGTGGACTTCTGGGTGGGATCCGTTTAGGAGTCATAGCTCTGAAGGGCAAGGCAAGCAAGTAGGACCAGACAGGAAGGAGGGGTGTAAAAGGGGAGGTAGGCAGAGCATCCCAGACTGTGGCCTAGGGCCCCATGTGGAAGCAACTCCCTAGTTCATCCCCAGTGGCTGCACACACTTTGCATTCCAGCCCTGGAGGCAGTACCATCTGCCTCTTGCTTCGGACAGTACTTCAGGTTTGCTGGTGAAGAGACTTCCTGATCTGACAGAGGAGGACCCGTCAGGGTAGGGGTAACATATACTTGCCAAGCCTAGGGGTGGGGGGGGTCACCCTGGGTCCCCGGAGACCCCTGTAGCAGCATCTTGAACATTTGTACAGGCAGCTTCTTCTCGTACACAGAGCTGCAAGGAGCTGTTCTCAGGATTCCTTCTGAAGACGCGAAGCTATGCTTCCCTCAGACAACTTTGTTTGCCTTCCGATCCACACCTGTAGCTGTGTGTGTGGCTAAAGCTGCATCTCAGCTGGAAAATTAGCACTTGAATCCTAGATAATAATAATTATTGTTTCTGGTTATTTTGAATCCACTGACAAAGACCTTCGCAGCATAATTGCACTGATCAATCCCACGGAGGTGCAGAGGAAGATCCTCGAGTTGGTGTGTGATGAGAACATTAGTGGGAATTCTGCGTCGGGATTCTGTGTGGCGAGTCTAATTGCGAGGAATATATCGTGTTAAAATGCCTGACGTAAGGGTCTTGTAATAACACACAGCTCCCATCAAGGAGCAGATGTTTCTTACTCCCCTAGAATAAAACATCATAATTTAACCACACCCACCAGCCCAGTGGAGCAGGAGTGAAGGCCTGTGTGCACGGTTCGGATCTGTAATTGCAGCCCTGGAGTCTCAGTGGGGGAAGGTGGCCTTAAAAAGAAACATCTCGGGCTGGAGAGATGGCTCAGCAGATAAGAGCACTGACTGCTCTTCCAGAGGTCCTGAGTTCAAATCCCAGCAACCACATGGTGGCTCACAACCATCTGTAATGGGATCTCATGTGACTGAAGACAGTGACAGTGTACCCACATACATAAAATAAATAAATGTTTAAAAAAAAAAAAAAGAAACATCTCAGAGAAGGGGTCCTAGTCCGACTGCCTTTCCAGAAACTGAAACACTGTTTCCAAACACACATGAAACAACTGTTTCTGTTTTCAGACCTGTGATCCCTGGGTGTCAGACTTCACATTCCCACTACCATGTGAGGATAACAGTCTCCCTGGGCTTCTGGTCACGTAAGTCTACCATAGATACGGACCATTCCTTTCTGTTCGTAAGACACTTCACACTATTCTTTTTATAACTCGAAAAACAAACTGTCCATATTATAGCCTCCTTAAAATGTTCATATAAATGATTCTCATCGTATTCGAACAGTCATGAAACCATCACCCTCATTTTATTTCACTAAAGATCCCAGGAAAACCTCTTGGGTCTCCCGGACCCATGGGGACAGAAGGAACTTGCCTCTCCGATGTAATGAGAGAAGTAACCACTAGATGGCGACCGCTCTCCATAGCCTTGTGGGCTGTGTGGCCTGGGTTGTGGTCCTATAGAGGCAAGCTTTGTCTTCTCAAGTGCCCAGAACACACCACACCTGCCGCCGTGGCCCTGGAATGGCATTTTAGGAAGTGTGTGAACCATAGTGTTTACTTGATTACAAATATGTTATGCTTGACTGATTACGTATATATTTTGAATGTGCGAAAGAATCATTTGGCTAGTGGTGTTAAGCGTACTTTAGGAAGAGACTAAATTCCATTAAAGAAAAGACTGTTAAGGGCTAATATAATGAAGGATAGATCTGGTGGCATACACCTTTAATTCTAGCATTCAGGAGGCAGAGGCTGGGGAAATCTCTGTGAGTTTAAGGCCAGCCTGGTCAACCTACTTAGTTCCAGGCCAGTCACAGTTACATTGTAAAACATTGTTTCAAAACAGCAACAAACTAATTAAGGGGCGAGAGATACAATGGACAGCCTTCTGGTTGTATGAGGGGCAAGGTTGAGGCGGGGAGGTGCAGGTGTCAGTGGTCGACAATGCAGGGGTCAGGGGTACAGAAGTCTCTTAACTCAGAGTGGGCGGGAATTCTGATACTGAAAACAAGGAGCAATTAGTGTCTACCGTGGTGTTTGGGGATCTTTTACGGTGGAGGGAGGGATAATTTGCTGCTCTCAGGCCTCTGAAGCAGGCGGCCTTTGATTTACTTCATGCCATCAGATAAGCAAAGGGAAGGCCTGCCCAAGGATGAGAAGGAAGTTCATCTTGCAGATAATGCAATCAGGAAGCAGCTCTTTATGGAATTAGGGGCCCGTCCATGTGGGCTAGGAGTTATGGGTGTCACTAGGTGCTCAGTGGGTGTGGAAGAGGAGAGAGCCAGGATCTTTGGGACACACAGCCATCCACGAGGCTTAGCTAGCTTTTCTGAAACTTGACAGTCAGGTTAGTGAACCCCTTGGGTTTTCTGGCTTTATTCTACTGAGATATATCTCAGGGCTAGGAAGAGTAGGGAGGTCTCTCTTTTTCCCCCAAGTGCCTCTCTCTTTCCATGCAATGTTGATAGATATGTGAGTGTACACCTGTACGTGCATGTGAGTATGCATGTGTGGGCTCCCAAGGCTTCTGGACTTCTTGATTTTAGCGACCAGAGGTCCAACTCTCCTATGATCCTCATTTTCCGAAGATATCCTACATTCTGAGTAGCTACGTGAGTGGTTACCAAAGAGGTTGCCTAAGGTATTCAAAGGTTACATTGTAGACATTGTTTCAAAACAACAACAACAAACTTTAGGTCATCTATAGATCTTTGGGTCTGTTACCAGAATCATTCTGCCCTTGCTCGCACACATCGCAGGCCAGCCACCGCTTTCTCCTAGAGAAGCTGAGATGGACGGAGTGTGAGCTTCCCAGGGATGCTTCTCAGCATAGCTGCGGGCTCCTGGGTAGGAGTGCCCACACTTCCTCTCATGTTCATGTGGACAGGCATAGTGTTGCACAGCACTGTTCCACAGAAGGAGTTTGTCCTATTATTAAGCATCTGCTGGCAGTGCTTGGGGGCGAATAGAAAGACGTTTAAGAAACATTTACCAAGGGACCAAGCCGATGGCTAAATAAGCAGAGCATCTGGTCCTGGTGCAGCTCCTCTCAGGCACCCCATAAACCACAGCCTGCAGGGAGCTGAGGGGGGGTATCTCTGTCACTTCCTTACCATGCGCAGGGCTCTGTGCAAGTTTGTCACACCCACACTGATGGGTGCTCTCCAGTCTGCATTCTTTTTTTTTTTTTTTTTTTTTTTTGGTTCTTTTTTTTCCGGAGCTGGGGACCGAACCCAGGGCCTTGCGCTTCCTAGGTAAGCGCTCTACCACTGAGCTAAATCCCCAGCCCCTCCGGTCTGCATTCTTAACTGTCACCACACCGGGGCACAATTGCCTCTTCAGAGACTACGAGTACAAAGTGAAGTTTATTTTTCTATACTTAATGCATCCTCCAGCCAAACCTGCGCCCCCCCCCCCCCCTGCTTAGTGAGCGTGGTGAGGATTAGCCTTGGGACGGTGACATCCTGTCCTGGTAAGAGTGGACAGTTTCAGAGGAGCCTAAGGTTGACTGGAAGACAGAAAGACTTGGTGTGTCCTAAAGAACAGGAAAGTGGGAAGAAAGAGAGTTATTGATGGTGGAGGAAGAGGAGAGGCCACAGCAGGAGAAACCTCCAACAGAGCTCAGCCCTGGAACATGGGTCAGGGTTTTACAGCTCCCCTCCTCCCTTACCTACCCTGCCTCTTCTTTCCCTGTGTCTCTCCTCCCTTCCTTTCCATGTCTTTTAGATCCCGGAGTACTTATTAGCAGAGATCTTATTTAGAGGCAGCTGTAGTTACAGATGTGAAAATATTTGCCACAAATTCATCTCAACTAAATAAATGTAAGAGTTTAACGAATGAGTATGAAAGCGTCTTAAGGAAAGACACAACCATTTCTTGAGATACAGTGAAGACCGGGTGTAGATCCGAAGCTGGAAGCCTGGGTTGTGCAGGTTGCCCACTCGTCACAGCAGCCGAGAGGGAAACAACCTGCCCACTGCTTGATTGCTGAGTGGGTAGGCCCCCGATATGGAGTAGCACTCCTTTCTAACATGGGAGACAACACACAGGCCACATAGGCAACACACGGTTGAGCCTTGAGAACTCTGGGATGAGCCTGCCAAGAAAGGGGGGCACACATATGTGACACCCCCAAACCCGCAGAGACAGAGTGTGATGGTGGGCGCTGGCTGGAGAGGCTGGAGCTGCAGTTCCATGAGGCCAGCGTTTCATCTGTACACGAGGGAAGAGTTCTCTGGCTGCGGTCGATGATGGCTGAACTGTATCCCCAGAGCTGGTTAGATGGTAAGGCGGACAGTCTGTTTTACCATGGTTCCCCAAAGCCTGACGAAGGTGCGACTTTTCATTTCAGGAAGGGTTAGTCCTAGGTGACTTGGTTTTGGAATTCTGGGTGTTTCACTCTACTTAATTGTTTCTAGTCAATAAGAACCTTTATTCCTTCTTAAAAACCTCCAATGTTTTCTTGTCAGATACGTTTGGAGCGTGTGCTTTCTAGGCTGGAATATTCTGATCCTCCTGAGCTTTTGGAAGAGGCACTGCCTCTGGTCTGAGGCCTTCTGGATAGGTGCCTTCTTGCCTGGCCTTGTTGCCCTTATTGGGCAGTAGTTCATCATCACTATCATCACCACCACCACCATTATCACCATCACCATCACCACCACCACCACCACCACCACCACCACCACCACCACCACCACCACCATCATCACCACTCCCACCATCACCACCACCACTACAACTACCACCACCATCATCACCACCACCACTACCACTACCACCACCACCATCATCACCAGCACCACCATTATCACCACCACCACCATCACCACCACCACCACCATCACCACCATCACCACCATCACCATCACCACCATCACCATCATCACATCATCATCACCAGCAGCAGCAGCAGCAGCAGCAGCAGCAGCAGCAGCAGCAGCAGCAGCAGCAGCAGCACGATCTGTTGCTACAGCCGTAATGGCAGCTTTAGCAACTGACACTTTTGGGGGGGGGGGTGTGTGGAGAGAAGCTTCCAGCACAGCCTCTTTTTGATGTTTCTTAGCTTCATTCCTTACTAATCTGTTCATGGTTTTCTCTTCCTTCATGACTTTGAAACAGTCACAACCCATCACCTTGGCTCTCCTTTCTCTTCCATCAATCCTCTTGGTCCCTCCTGTGGCTGTCCATTTTGCATTGATACCCGCCTTCTCCTAAGCCTTTCCCTACATGCTTCTGGGAGGGGGTGGGCACTGTGGGGGAGCTTGGAGATAAAGTCAGCGAGCAGCTTGCATTTGAAGGGGGTGGCCTGCCCCCTTAGCCCACCAAAGCCATGTTGTGACAATGTCTACAGTCATGCTTTTCCAGCACGAAGCTCAGAGGAGAAGCTCGCAGGCCAGTGAGCCAAACTCCACAAAATACCTGAATATCGTGTCAGCGGTGAGAAGGGTTTATTTATTTCTGGTTGACACAGAGTCTCACTCTGTAGCCCAGGCTAGCCTGAAACTTACTGTATAGCTTAGGGGATCTCTCAATACTCATCTTGCCTTGGCCTCACGAGGGCACCAGCCACTGTACCTATCTCTGGTTATTTTTCAAGTGACAGAATCCTGGTAGGTAGGGAGTGAGGCAGAGGGATTGCCCATGAACTCTGTCTGTTCCACAGACTGCCAGATGAGCAGAGGTTCAAAGCATCTCCTGACCACTGATTCCCAGCTCCCACCGCACTGCGCGTCCTTCAGGAGGGAGCGAAGTCTGAACATCTCGGGCGATGGACTCCTTTTCCTTAAACTAAAATAAATGCATATATGTGTGTGTGTGTGTGTGTGTGTGTGTGTGTGTGTGTCAAACTTCTTAAGAAATAACACTTTAAAAGTATTTTAACCAAGATGTTAAAGGTTTTATAAAAATGTTTAAATTATATATTAAAAAATGTTTAAATTGGGGTTGGGGATTTAGCTCAGTGGTAGAGCACTTGGGTTCGGTCCCCAGCTCCGAAAAAAAAATGTCTAAACTATATATGGACTTGGTGTCTCATGCCTGTGAATTCAGAAATTGGGAGATGGGCAGGAGGATTGCCCTGGGTTCTAGGCCAGCCAGGTTCACATACATTCTGATGTGTTTCTCAGGCAATCGAAACCCAAATTTTGACGCCAACGCCCACTTGACAGTGATAAGGTTTGCCTTTGTACGGATGCCAGACAAGGACAGAAGTCAGCAGAACCTTCTCGGTTCATAATAAACCCCGGGGAGTCACTCGCCTGCCCTTTCTGAACGGGGGCGGCGTTTTGTTGTGGTGGTTGTTGCTTTTTTCCTAAACCTCATGGGAGACCCTCCCCGCTCCCAAGAATTTTAGAGCTTTTAAAACTGTGGTTCGAGACCCCTTTGGGGTCGCCTCAGATATCCTGCATAGGATATATATTATATTGCAGTTCATAACAGCAGCAAAATCGCAGTCATGACGTAACAGTGAAATAACGTTATGGCTGGGGAACTGTACTAAAGGGTTGCAGCCGTGGGAAGGTTGAGACTTGCTGCTTTAAGGACTTGGGTCACTGACGACCAGTCAGCCGAGAGCCTGGCTGTGTCTCACTGCTTCTGCAGGATTGACATAGACCCTGGTCCACTTGGACTCTGTAGGGCCATTTAGGAAGCACCCTCCTGGGGTTCTGCAGGACATCAATCAGGACCACCATCTTGTGAGATCCTGTTGCCCCTGTTTCTAGGAGAGGTGGCCCCCTCCGCTGCCCAGGCTCCACCCACAGGGCCCAGGAGGACGGGAGCTCTTCCCACGGGTGCTTAGAGCCTTTCCAGAACATGAACCTCCTCCAGCAGTGGAAACCTGCTCTCGGCTCCTGTTCCGCTGTCGCCCACAGGATGGCAGCCCGAGCGCTGGAGGAGAGCGAGAGCGTCGGTTAATTTCACAGAAAATTAGAGCCAGTAATGCTGTTTCCAATTTGAAAACAGAAGTCTGAGGTTTTCTCTAGAGACGACTTGTCTTCACCATCCCTACTGCCACAGGAAAAGAAAGTGTGGCTGACAGTGGGCGGCTCCGGGGCTGGCGTGGACTGGAGTTTTTGCTGGCCTGTCAACATTATGGTTCTGTAGGGCCCTGCCTTGGGAGTCTGGACCCACACTATTCAAATTCATAGCCTGGAGGCAGCGCCCTTCCTAAAGATGTCTCTGGGATTCTGTTTCAGGTACTGAGAGCTGCCTCTTGACCGGATGGTGTCTCACTGTCTCAGCCCCTGCTCGCGGGGGATTGTGGTCTGGGGGTTCTCTCGTACTGGCGAGCCTCCAACAGCTGCTTGCTGTTCTGTTCCTTCATGGTCACCCCTGTCCACAGCAGCGCCCTGAATGGTGCTTTAACCTCAGCCGTTTGCATTTCGGAACATTAAGAACCAGACCCACATCCCCAGCCCATTGAAAACAGAGACCCTCCAGGATTGAGTGGGCAGCACTTATGACTCTCTGCCAGTGCTTAGGGACGGGGGACAGAGTCTGCTTCCTTAAGAACACAGGCTGCCATTGCTTTTGGAGGTCAGAAGTGCCTGAGAGTACTGTCCAGTGGTCAGTCCCCGACAGGGACTAAAACGTTGACGCTCAGCTGATCACAGAAAGGCATCAAGGTGATTGCTGAGGTGGTGAGGGGCTGTGATGGCTGCCTTGGTGCCACATTTTTCACCAGACCCAGCTCGGGACTCTGCATGCAGCAGAGGTTAACAGATCTGGCCTTTGGGCTTCAGGCTGTGAAGCAAATGATATGTGTCTAACAGGGAGAGCCCAGTGACATCTTCAGCTTTAAAAGCCACAGGCAGTGGAGCGTTCCAAACTTGCTGTTAGACAGAAAGAGATGCTTGGCTGCCCGGATGCAAGTCTGCTGGGCAGGGAGGACATGTCTCTGCTGTGGGAGGGGATGGTAAACAGAGCTCTGTGTGTGTGACTCTGCCTTCTGACACTGACACCACAGGAGGCTCAGGAAGTCCTATGTCCTTTCTGGGACAGGAAGTGGTCATACACGGGCAATGGTTTTAGGGCACAGTTGGTTTCTCCAGCTGTTCTCTTCCCTTCGTGGGTCTGCCTTCTCACTCTGCAGAGGAGAGACCATTTCTAAAGACACCTAGTGCATAGAGGGAGAGCCAAAGGCCCCTTGGCCTCATTCTCTCAGGGACCAGTCTTTGAGTAGGATTTGGCCTGGGACTAGAGACAAGAGATTGTTACCTTTTGAAGGCTGTCATCACCGACTAGTCTGTTTAGTTTTGGGGTGGTAAGGGCACTTATACCCCTATTAAGAGGGAAAATATAGCAACATGGTATGGTGCGGGTCCCAGGAAGGCTTGTGTGGGATAATCCAGTTCCCTGAAGAATACTAGAATGGGGCAGCCTGTGAGGGGAGGGGTGAGTAGAAGTAAGCAGGAGGGGAATCCTGGGGATGTGGTGGGGCCTGGCTGGGGTTAGTGTGGGGACTCTCAAGGTGCTGGCAAGCTTGGGATGACCCTCAGGATGGTTGAAGAGAGGGGTTAGTGGGCAGAGGGACAGGATCCATCCTTCTCACCCCGACCTCTGTCATCCAGCAGGGGGAGGGCTTAGGGTTAAGGAGGTAGTGGGTGGAGGAGCACGTGAGCTGTCAGTTGGCGTGTGTGAAGGGATAGCAGGGTGGACTAGGCAGGACTACCAGGGCCAGAGTCTGAGCACCACAGGCCAGGGAGGAACCCCAGCTTGGCAGCCTGATCCAGCCCCACCAGGGCTCAGTTTACAGATGACAACCTTGGAAGCAGCTTTTGCTCCAGGCCTGGGAATTCATGCCGCCACACTAATGTCCCAGTTGCATATATCTCTGAATTAAAAAGAGAATTAGCTGCTGCATGTGGGGGTAATTACAACGGATATTTTTATTTTCCTTAAATGACTTCTTAGTAAAAGTCAGTCTCTTAGTCTGGCTACTCTCCTATTGGTTATAATGTTTATTTCAGCCTATAAATTTTTTTAAAATGGGGTGGCAGAAAAGAAAACAAGCTAGTCTACTCTCAGACTGGTAGGTCTATTGATTACCGGCTTATACTGCACTGGAAATGTTAATCCTGACCCTACACGATAGGCACATTCTCCTTCCCCTCCACACACGAAGACGAGAAAGCTGAGAGCATGGCGCGTGCATGCATGTGTGTGTACATGTGTGTGTGTGTGTGTGTGTGTATGTATGTGTGTGTGATGTGTGTGTGGTGTATGTATGTATGTATGTATGTGTGTGTGTATGTGTGTGTGTATGTATGTGTGTGTGGTATATGTGTGTGTGGTGTATGTATGTATGTGTGTATGTGTGTGTGGTATATGTATATATGTGTGTGTATGTATGTGTGTGCATGTATGTGTGTGCGTGTGCATGTGTGTGTGCATGTATGTGTATGTGGTATATGTATGTGTGTGGTATATGTATGTATGTGTGTATGTGTGTATGGTATTTGTATGTATGTGTGTATGTGTGTGAGAGAGAGGGGGAAGGAGAGGGAGGAAAGCAGATAGATAGATAGATAGATAGATAGATAGATAGATAGATAGATAGATAGATGATAGGTAGATAGAGATGAGAGAGCGCTGTAGTGGTCACCAGTGTCTGTGGAACAAAGGTTACAAGACATCCTCCTATTCTTTGGTGATTCTCCTCTCTTAGGGGCTCATAACTTTCTCAGGAATCTGCCTATTTCCTGGGGTTCCACTGATTTCCTTGGGATCTGTCCACTCTCTCGAGATTCCCTAGGGATCCTACCTATCTATGTTCTGGGGATCCACCTCTCAGGGGCTGAGAGTCCCAACATACTAAACTGAAACACAAGCTGCTGAGGACCTTAGAGCCCCCATTCCCTGGGGGATTCACCATTCCCCCAGGGAATAGTCACCTGGCCATCACTTCTCTGTTTGTCCCTCCACTGTCTCTTACCTGCCACTTGTCTTCCCTGGAGTGGCATAAAGCAAACAACAAGTTCACAGTCACCCTTTTCCTGGATAGAGCGTGGTTCTTTCTTCACAAGGACCCTGAGAAGTTGAGGTTAGTGTCCATCTCCCTGGCCTGTGGTCCAGATGTCTAACTAGCCTGTTCTACAGATTCAGTTTCCTCAAAAGAACAAACTGTGGGGTTTTTTTTTTATCATAATGGTCATGGAGAAGGGAAGATTGAAGAGTGTGCCTGATATTGGCCTCAGTACCGTTCATAACTCTCACCCTTATTCTTTTAGAGAGGGCCTGTGTGTTGGTTAACCTTGATTGTCAACTCGATGGGCTCTAGAATCAGATAAGAAACAAGCCTCTACCACCCCTGCGAGGGATTACGTAGATTAGTTTAGGTGGGGCGGGAAGACTCCCTTTCACTATGGGAGGCACCAGACCGTGGGATGGAAGCCTGGATTGAACACACAGAAGGAGCTGAGGTCAGTCGCTCTGTGCTTAGATGTAGTGTGACCAGCTGCCTCATGGAACCACCACCACACTGTTCCTGTCACGATAGACTCTACCATTCAGCGCCTGTCCCCAGATAAACCCTCCCTTAAGAGGTTCTTATCAGGCATTTGTCTCTGCAACAAATCACTAATGCTGTCCACATATCAGGCACTGGGATGCCTAACTCCGTCACAGTTGGTGCTACAACTGTCAGGGTTACAGCATTTGGATTCTCAGCCCTTGACAAGTGTCACAGCTCTTGGCCACTCACAGCTCCGTGTGGCTCTGTTGTCTCTGCTCTCATCATTTCTGCCCCAGACACTTTCCAGAACTCCTCATCTGCCCTCACCTTGTTACTGCCTGTTGCTACTGCTGCTGACCTTGGGGCAGAGGCCGAGGTCGCCTCCGTTCAGCCACTGCTAGGCTGCTGGTGTAGTCCTGTCTTTGTGTTCCTGGTTCAGCTTCTTATAAATGAGAAAGGCCAAAGGCAGCGGAGGAAAGGCCGCTCTATACAAACCTTTTATTGGGCCTAAAGTTGCTGCATCATGGTAAACACAAGAGAGTTTCCTGGCTGGCTGGCTGGAAGAGTGAGAAGAGTGGCCTGCTTATTGAGTCAGAATGGGGTGTGGCACAGCCCCTCGTGCAAATGAAGGACTGTGTTTGCACCAGTCACAGGCCTTTGCTGGGTCACTAGGGAAAGTGCCCCTCCTCTGGCCAGGGTGAAATGGCCATTTAGAGTTTTCTCAAACGAGGCCCATCTTGCTTTGAATGCTGTTTCCAAAGCTAGATGTCTGAAGGGTATCTTCAGCAGAGGGAACGGTGGTCCTCTGCAGCTGCAGAAGTGACCGTGAAGTGTCCACAGCAGCCCAGGTGTCACAGGGCAACCTGGCTGGTAGTCAGTATTAGGGTCTGCTTGGCTGACAGCTCTCTGCTGTTGGCTGCCAGGTATAAGGGAAGGGCTTGTCAAAAAAAGCTCTTGCCAGCTATCTTAGGGTTTTTACTGCCCCAGTGAAACACCATTGACCAAAGAGAAATTTGTGGAGGAAAGTGTTGACTTACACTTCCAGATCATAACCCATCACTGGAGGAAGTTAAGACAGGAAATCAAACAGGGCAGGAAACTGATGCAGAGGCCATGGAAGGGCGCTGCTCACTGGCTTGCTTCTCCTGGCTTGCTCAGCTTGCTTTCTTATAGAACCCAAGATCACCAGCCCAGGAATGGCACCACCCACAATGGGCTGGACCCTCCCAGCCTTGATCACTAATTGAGAAAATGCCTTACAGCTGGGTCTCATGGAGTCATTTCCTCAACGGAGGCTCCTTTCTCTTTGGTGATTCTAGCTTGTGTCACGTTGACACAAAACCAGACAGTACAACAGTTTCACCATTCACAAAAAAGCATTAAAAAAGCGTTTACAGATAAAAGACTTACGGTTGACATGAGCGGAGCTCCAACTACATTTAACAGTGCTCTCATAATGCATGCTCCCCGTAATCCAGAAAGAGGTACGTCCCTCTAATCTCCCCCCACTAATGCTCTTATCTACCTGCTAATAACGAACAGTTTGAGGATGAGCGATTTTTTTTTTAATTTTGTATTTTGTATTTTGCATTTGCCAGATCCAGGTTAAGTAATGTGTGGTCTTCTGCAGTTGTTAAGTGACCGGTTGGTTGAAGGAGGAGTGGAGCAAGAAGGAACACACACATGTACTCGCACATGCTACCTGCGTATAATTGAGTTCTTATAGAGAGAAAACCCACTCTAAACACAGGGAGAGGGGATGACCCATACCAGCATTTGAAGAGACCTAATGTTTTATCAAGGCTGCTTGGCAGGTGTGACTTTTTTGGGCCACTTTGTTGGGTTCTTATACCTACCACCTTATACCTACCACCCACCCAAACCTTGTCCCACCCTAATCCCTTCTAAACCCTCAGCACTAGGTAGGAGAGAAAGAAGGGCAGGGGGAGAGAGGGCATAGACCTTTTTAGACCACTTCCTGCTGATTTATGGCCTTGGGTTTCTTAGGGCAAATCAAATCTTTGTCATCAGGATATCTGATTTCTTCTTCTCATCTCTTTGCTCACAACCCCTTGACAAACGGCAGCAACAGGAACCAGTAGCAGCAGGGGGAGCCGCAGCCTCCTCGGAGGGTATGTGTGGCTTCTCTCATGGCTCTGGCATTTATAACTTCTGGAGAGTTCCCAGAATTCCAAACTTCACATACTCGCACAAATCGCAGAAACCATATCCAGCTGGTAAAACCACGCCCCTGCTAGAGTGCGAGGCAAATCATAGTCACCTGCTGGGAAGCAGCCTCTTATCCCACACCTGGGATCAAAACAAAAAAATACTCATATAACTGGGTTTTAAAAGAAACCCAAATTCTCACTACCCTGCACCTCATGCCTTATTGGACTGCAGCATGAAATTCCTTCCTCTGTAGTAGGGTTTATATCCTTGGTCAAATGAGCTGTGTTTTTGGGTAGAGGCATGACAAAGTTGGGTTCCATCTCCTGATCCTGTGGTGGCCAGTTGTGTGACAGTCACACTGGCAGAGAGCAGGTCACTTAGAGAGGGCTGTGGTCAAGTGGTCCGTATTAGCTTCCACTTTTAGACTTGGGTATCTAGTGACGAATTCTCATGCAACTTGTCATACCTTTTATTTTAGATAGTTTATGCTTTATGAAGTTTATAAATTGCTTTAGATCTAATATAATGTTCACTTTAAAAAAGATTTAAGTTTAAGTAGAAACTTAAAGTAGAAACTTAGTGGCTTTAGCTGCCTACCAAGTTCCAAGATAATGTAGTTCTGTCAACATCTGGTGTCCTTTGAACCCTGTGAAGGTGACAGTCCATGGTTCAGCAGCCTTTACAATGTAACTGTACCATGGGAAAGGGGAATAAATCGTAGTGATGTCCCTTGTCACATGCCCTAGGACCTCAGTGTATTCACAAAACAGTCATCAAATTCCCAGCATAGCCCCCCGACCCCCTTGGCTGTTCCTGGACCTGCAGGTTTCTCCTGTTACAACTGGGTGAGGGTCTTGCCTTTGCCTTTTTGTGTTAAGATTTATACCTTTCCTGAGTCCAAAAAGGACAAGGAATTTACAATGCTAAGTCAGACGTGAGGCAACATAGGTAAAAACCCAGGTAGCACTAAGCATGAGGAAAAACAGACAGAGACAGGTTTGTTCAGTGGTTTGACTTGGGTACATGTGTTCCTCAGGCACAGTGAATGATGCCATGCTATACTCTTGCCCCAGTGGGACTAGGACTGTTGTCTGAGAAGGGAGGGCTCCCTGAAGACTTCTGGAAAGGAGGCTGAGGCTCCAGATCAGGAGGAGTGCAGACGCAGGAGACGTCTCCAAGGAGAACGAGCAGCATTCTCCCTCCATCCTCTCCTTGGTCACCAACTTGCTGTCTAACACTTACCTTTGCTTTTGAATGTGGAGCTCTGCCAACCTCAGGAGCTGGCAGGTGTCGAGAATGGGGAGTGAGTGCTCCAGGGACTCTCCTCAGACGTCACGTGACTGGTTTACATGACCAAGTGTGCCTTTATACTTTATAAAACCACAACGGTACGTCTATACTCGTCCTAAGGAAGTGAGTGCAGACGTTCTCGCCTGGCCTCACACAGGAGGCTTCGGCCATAGTACCACTATAATCAGGAGCAGCACGGGCTTCCGACAATAAACAGCATGTTGGATGGAAGTCATGTTTTCAGGTCGGGGAGATGGCTAAGTTGGTAAAGCCCTTGCTATCAAAGCACGATGACTTGAGTTCAAATGCCCAGCACGTGCATGTAAAGCGAGGTATGGTGTGTCTATGTAATCCCAGCATTGAAGGGTGGAGTCAGATGGATCCCCCCTAAGCATGCCGACTGCCTGGTCTAGCTCAGCAAGCTCTGGATTCCATGGGAGACACTGTCTCAAAAAATCAAGGTGGAGATTGACTGAAAAAAGATGGCGGATGTTGACCTCTGGCCTCTGTATGGCACACGAACACACACATGAGAATGTGTACGTATTCATACACCAGGCATGCTCACGCAGTCAGAGACAGCACTGCCACGGGATTGTGATGGGACTGTGTAAAAGGGCAGGCCTGGTGCCCATATGGTGTGTACAGTGGCTCTACAATCAACTGTTAAAAAACACCTTCTGGGTGCTGAACCCTGTTGCTGGGACCTACCTGTAGATCTACATGGGCCTCACAGACAGTTTTCCTTTTCCCTCTGTGCAATGCTCAGGAGACCAGTATTTTGAGAGAAGCCGTCTCAGCTAAGTCTCTTCAGACCCTGACTGATCTACACACGCATGCACACACACACACACGCACGTGCACACACACCCCCACACACGCACACACACATACACATACCTGCATACACACATGCACACATGCACACACGCACACACATGCACACACACATACCCACACACATGCACACACATGCACACACACCCACACACAGGCATGCACACAGGCATGCACACACACACATCTTCACACTCACACAATCAGAAGGGCATATACAAAAGTGTCAACATCAGCTACATTTCCATGCATTAACACCCAGCTTTTCTTTCTTCTATTTTTTGTGAGCTTTCCAAAATCTGGATAATGTCCCTGTCTTACTTTTCTGAGGAAAGAAAAAAGTGGTTTAATGGGAGTGCACATGAGATGCTTATGGCTATGCAGAGTCCTCAGCTGGGTGCCTTCCCGCCACCAAAGCCATGACAGTACGTATTTTAAGTGGCCTTGATTTGCTGTAGGTCAGCCCTTAGGTGAAAACAGTCTCTGGCCACTGCAGGGTTTCCTGAGAGCAGAGGAGAGAGCATGATGGGAGGCAAAGACCTCGCATCTGCAGCTCGTCGCAGCCATCGGACCAGACCAGCGGTCAGATGCCACATCTGATGCCCTGTGGACACCAGCCCCTTCAAGAACCGAGGACATGGGCTTCCTGTAGCATGTAGGACACCCATGAGGGGATGTGGCTTGTGCTCAACTCATTCCCAGCCTGTGACAGGTCGTTCTATTGAGAAAATGGCTCGATTTTATATTCAGTTTTTAAGGTCAGGGACACTTAAGGAAACCCTTTCCTCTTGTCCAATGATCTTAGTGTTCTCTGATGTGAAACGTCACAGCCTGAGGCCTTACCTGTGGCGTATAAAGGGAAATTTGCTCATGGAATGGCCTGGCCAGGTGTTGCCTAGTACAGGTGCTCTGATGTCCTTGAGCTTGCTGCTCATAGCACACACGCACAATAGTTCACATGCCTGTGCGCGCGCACACACACACACACACACACACACACACACACACACAGAGACAGAGACAGAGAGAGACAGAGAGAGACACATGCACACACACACAGAGACACACACACAGAGACACACTCACACAGACATACACACAAAGACACACACACACACACACACACACATACACACACACACACTGCACCCATCCACTGCATGTGACTGGCTGTCCTCAGACCAGTGAGTTTATTTCCCCCCCCAAAGCGTCACAAACAGCAAGTAAACGCCAACTGCGTCCTGACTCAGTTCCCAGTTAGCCTGAGTTAAGGGTGAGTCACAGCTAGAACCGGGAGTCAGAGTCTCAGACTCAGCTCCAGAGGGTTAAAATCACATAGTCTTCATCTCTACAGCTCTCTTTATTTCTCGTTGGCTTAAAGCACCCACTCTCACACCTTACTCTGAGACACTGAGGCTCAACAAATGTTCTGTGATTTGGTGTGCCAGACCTGAGCTTCAGTTTGGTTGGTGCTCAAATGGCTGATGCCGTGGGTACAATGTGGCCAAGGAATCACTTCTGCTTTTCTTTTTGAAGAATCTCAAGAAAGGGTCTTCCTGCCCACAAATGCCATTGGTGGATGGACATCTGGTTTTAGGGGCAAACCTCTTGGGATTCCCCCAAGGAATCCTTTGATGATGATACGGTGGCCATAGAAGAAGGCTTGCAGAGCTCACAAAAGCCACTTGGTGCTTTCTCTAAACCGAGCTGGTGGCTGAGCAGGACTCCAAACCAAGTTTCCACAAGTGAGGCAGCACCTCCCATTGCTAGACGCTATATGGTAAATATGGCTGTGCGAGAAAACAGCAGGGACAACTGCGGTTTCCATAAAGGCCCTGCGACTAGCACGAGAAACAACTTGTAGTTACCTGGACTGGCCACTGCCTGTGCCTAGGATGCTCTAGGGACACAGCTTATCTCATGCCCACACCCTCTGCTGGGACAGGCCCTCATAAGGGTCATGTTGGATGTTGGGATTAGTTTTCATTATGGAACATTCTGCAAGCTGGAGCCTGGGTTCTCACTCTATAAGACATTCTCCCCGAGTCTCTAGGCTGTTTTGTATTTAGCATTTGGGGGTCTCTCATCATTGGCCACAAAGCCAAATGCTGTGTTCTCAGCTACTTCGGAGGCTGAGATGGGAGGGTTCGAAGTTCAAGACCAGCTTGGGCAGTACAGAGAGACTTGGAATAAAAAGTAGACAAAAAACCACTACTGAAGCTAACGGACCACAGGGTCCAAAACCCTCCTTGTCTTTTCATATATGTCCTGCCAGCTTTATCTCCCTAAGAACCCTGCCATTATTCCTTGAATCCCCATGCCTCAAATCACAACACTCCAACTTCCCCATACCTTGACTCATGGGCTCACCTCACATTTTGGCTTCCAGTGTGTCAGCTCTGTCTGCGATGTAGCATCTTGGGCTCACTGGGTGTGGCCCAGGGCTTTTCTCCTATAGTTTTCTCCATGAGATGTGACCATGTGGATGTTCCACCCTGCAGAGAGCCAGACAGATGGTTTGGATAGGTGGGTGTGTCTGGGATGTGAGGTCCTACCATCTGCTATCTTCCTGGGATGATCTGGAGATATCAGAAGCCATTGTGTCCCTGGAGACCTGAGGGTTTCTATCTTTCTAATGAGGTGTGGGACTAAGAAGAATGCATGTGGGGTCTTTGTTTGGGGTGGGCTTTCCTGCCAAGGGAGGAGTCTTCAGTTCCATGGATTTCTCTTCACTTCTTGGTTGGTGGTGTCCTTTCCCATCTTTGGTCTTCTCTGGAACGTCCATCGGAACCGTCCCTGGCCTCTCCCTTGTGACTTCTCTCTTATTGATCCTGATGTCTCTTACCTGTATTTTCTCCATGTGTCAACTCTTGTGACTTTCCCCCATCACCAGGGACTTCTTGTGTCTTCTTGTTTTGCGTGTTCTGAAGTGTTTTCTCCGTACGTCATGGAGAAGGTTAAGGCTTCTTTCCACACAGCTCCTGCTTCCTCCAGTCACTCCTAGTTCATGCATTTCCTCCGCTCAGGTGCTGTCTGCATTTCAGGACTCCGTGTAGACCGGCCAGCTTCCTCAACAGAGCTGTATTTGCTTGAGTATCTGTCCTAGTCCCCGGACAGGCAGACAAGAAGCCAGAACTGTTGTCTGTGCTTATGCTGCTCCAACTTGGCTGGACTGCCTGGGCCAGTCTTAGAGGTTATGTCATGGTGTTTGCAGAGACACGAGCTTCTTGGGGCGCACAGATTACAGGTTACAGCACCTGGTCCTGACCATGCCTTCAGTTGGAAGGTATCTCACCCTTGTCAAGGGTTTCAGGGATCTGGGTTTCTGGGTTCGTAGTAAGGCATCCTCTGAGTCTCTCAGCTATGGGGACAAGGACTTTCTGGGCCTCCTCTTTATTCCTTATTTGTGCTGTTCTGTTTAAGGAAATCCTTGAATTATAGTATGATTGAGTTTTAGGAGAAAACAAAATAGATCTCTCTCTCTCTCTCTCTCTCTCTCTCTCTCTCTCTGTCTCTCTGCTATTTTTATACATCTGTTAGTCCCAACAACATTTAAAAAAATACAATATTAGGGCCTGCAAGATATCACAGTGTATAAAATCACTTGCTGGCAAACCAGATGGCCTGAATTCAATCCCAGGAATGACACAGTGGAAGGAGAGAACCACCTCCTGAAAATGGGACCCTCCCATGCCACATCAACCTCTCCATCTAGCCAGATAAATCCCCACACTCTAGGCTTGGACAAGACTTACATCCTGCATGCCAGCATGACCCTCTCTGTCCACCAGATTTCATTCTATTTAAACCATTTCCAAAGTTAAGGCCCAACCTGCCCACACATACTCTCTTCTCCTCAACCTGCTTTGTCCATATCAGACACAGAACTAACCAAAGAAATCCACATGCCCAGATCACATTCCCAAAATACAAAACAATATACAAATGAAGTGTGATCATGTGCACACACACGTGCACACACAGTATATAAATAAAATGTAGTCACATGCACGCACATGCATGTGCACAAACAATATGTAAGTAGAAACATGATCACATGTGCTCACACACATGTGCACACACAACATATAAATAGAAACATGATCACATGCACACACACATGTGCACACACAATATATAAGTAAAATGTAGTCACATGCACGCACATGCATGTGCACACACAATATGTAAGTAGAAACATGATCACATGTGCTCACACACATGTGCACACACAACATATAAATAGAAACATGATCACGTGCACACACACATGTGCACACACAGTATATAAATAAAATGTAGTCACATGCACGCACATGCATGTGCACAAACAATATATAAATAGAAACATGATCACATGCGCTCACACACATGTGCACACACAACATATAAATAGAAACATGATCACGTGCACACACAATATATAAAGATCTGAGAACATATAATATTTTTATTAATTCTTTGAGAAATCCATACATGTTCAGAGTTTCTTTTGATCTTACTTATCCTCCACTCCTTCCCTAACCACTCTTGGGTTTACTCCCATCCTCTCTCAACATCTTATCCTTTTAAAAAAATTGATCAGAGTCCAATTTGTCCTGCCCATAAACTAAAGGACTTGGGCCCACTGACTGGATCATGGTTGACCTACCTGGAGCTACACCCTTGGAGAAAATTGGCTCTCCTTCCTTAAGAGCCCATGCACTGCCCATAGCTTCTCAGTTAGAGGTAGGGGCTCACGAGTCCTGACCCACTCTATGCTGGAATGCTGACTGGCTTGGTGTTGTGTGGGTCTTATGCTGACAACCAGAGCTACTGTGGTTGGTGATCGTAGTGGTCTTGTGGAGTCCAGAAGTCAGAGTTTTGCTCTGGTTGGATTCAGTCTCTGACTCTTACAGTCTTCCCATCTGGTCATCCGTGATGGCCTCTGAGTGTTGTGAGAGGAGGTGTGGTACAGAGACCCCATGCGCAGCAGAGAACTCCTTGGACATTTGTTTCTGCATCAGTTGTGACTTTTTGCCTTTAGTAACATTTCTAGGACTTTACTCAACCTAGGATTAGGCGTTTAATAAAAAATCAATTGGCCCTGCTCCATGCCATCTACAAGGTCATAGGCCCTTTTGTTTTGCCCATGCATTTCTTCCTTGGTTCCCTCCCAGCTCCTGGGTCTGAAGACCCACCAAGGCTACTGTCTAAGAAGCCTCTCCCCTCAGCCCTCACCTACATCCTCTCTCAGCTCTATTCACTTTATCCTGGGTGTCTGGCCATCTGCCAGCCTCCAGTCATGGTGATACACTTACACCAGGCTGGCTGTAGTTCGGGTCTCCACAGCAGGCAGTCAGTTAACAGTTGCTATATGAACTCATTATGAAGAACTTTAGGCATGAGGGTAAGTAAGCTAAGGGCAGCCTCGCCCAGAAGCTTCAGGGCAGCAACCGCAGATGTTAACGCCCTCAGAGATATCCCTCAGGTGTGGAAACCCTTATTTAGATTCAGGTAAGAACACTGAGCCTTGCGTGGATCCTTATATTTGGAGCCAAAAGTAGGCCTTTGGGCTCTGAGGGTGTGGCTCACGGCGGGAGGGATCATGCTGGGATGTTGGAAACATGGCGGGAAGAAGCAGAGCTCTGCTGGATTCGGGCTTTTTGCATCTTCATCCACTTCCCCCTTTGAGAACAGCTGGGTAGCAACCTGCAGCCTGTGCCTCCCTCAATGGCACAGAGAAGGAAACTGCACCTGGGCCTCCTGCTTATCTGAACTGGCAGCTGTTCTCAGGGCCTGAGGCCCTCCTGTGGTAACAGTCCTTGGCCACGCCTGTCCTGTGCCAGGTGGCCCTGCTAACATCAGGTGTTCGTTAGGAGGTTGGGTTGTCTGAGCTACTGAAGCATCACCCTCTTGGTGGCCCCACAGGTGCCCTGTTAGCCTCTAATGCTGGTTCCCGGTGTGACTACTCTTTCACTTGTGCCCCAGTCTCATGAACTGCTCTCCAAGAGTCCCTTCCACCTTCCGGGAGCTGGCCCTCCTTCTCCCACGGATAGCATAACCTCGCAGAGACGCCACTGGCCCACTCTGCTGACATGGAGCAGGGCAGGAGAGAGATGTGAACGAAGGCTGTGATTTAGGGTTCCACTGGGGAAGAGTGACACCTGCTTATTTGGACGTGACAAATGAGCGTCCCCCTCTGCATGGTCACTGCGCTCGCTATCTCGCAAATCGAGCGTCTCTTAGCTCCCTCTCTCGCCTCCACATGACCAGCTGAGCAAATGACCACTGCAACAGGCAGGCAGTTTCCATAGGAGCAGGACCGGGCACCTCAGGAACAGCCAGCTGCCACCTGCCTGTTAGGGTCTCTAAACACAGGCCTTCTCTTAACTGTGGACCCGGAAGTGGGTGGAACGCTCTAGACTATCTGACAGCTGTGGCCACGGGACTTGATAGGTTATACTTAGCTTTCAGATGGCGGCTCCCAGAACAGGGTACGCGGCTGGCGTGGGCCCTGCTGGGGATCTGCAGTAGCTGCCTCTGCGGCAGCTGAGGAGAGAGGTGTCAGGGGACTGACTCAGCTCCTGAGGCTGCACGACATCTCTGTGACCTCCTGTGAGCTGCTGCTCCTGGAGTATGTGGCAGTATCTGTCCCCAGACCCGTACATTTCAGGACGCATGAAGTGACTGCCTTCAGGTGGGAACGACCAGGACTTGCTAATTGATTTCAACCTGGACAAACTCCGGAAAGGGTGAGAGGTAGGGTCACGTCGGGGTGGAATACACAAAGCAAACAAAGCCCAATAAATGATGACCAGAGAAAACAGGGTAGAATGAGGCTCAAACCCAGGGGAAATGCAGAATAGGAGAGCACACTGCAGTGTGGCCGTCCATGGGTGAAGCTCTGGAGAAGGACCCTGATCCGTTCCTAGAGTAACGGCTGTATGGGACTCCGGACGTTGAGGAAGGAGTGGAGCTGTGGGTACCCGCATGCCACTGCTCTCTCTGGCTGCAGATTTCCCAGAACTCACTGTGCTGGCTGGCAAGACTCTTTTGGGGAAGTCTAGTAGTTACCAAAAGATTTAGTGTGGACTTTCCACCGTGTTCTGTGCTTTGGCTGCTGCAGAGACCTGCCTGAAGACAGTGACAATGACCTCTGCAATTGGGTAGGCTCTGGGTATATGCTAAGAACAGTGAGGATGCAATGGAACCGTGTGACCACATTGGGACCGAGCCTCCAGATACCCAGTGACCTTTGGAGAACCTGAAGTGAGCTGGTTTGGGAAGCCCTGTTATTCCAAATCTTAGCTTCTCGGCATGTGTACCATCTCATGAGCTTCTAAACAAACGTTCAAACGGCCCCTGCATTGCTAGAGAACTCTGCCCACCCCAACACACGCCGTGTTTGCGTACATGTGAGTGGATGTGCGTGGTGCAGAGGTCAGAGGTCGACATCAAACGTCTTCGGTGTCTCTCCGCCTTGAGACAAGGTCTTGCACTGAACCGGGCACTCATCTGATTCCCTTAGACTGACTGGCCAGCAAGCCCTAGGGACACTCTTGTCTCTGCTCCCCTGGTGATGGGATGATGGTCATATTTCTCTCCCCTCAGCTTCCCAGCTGGGAATCTGAATTCTCATGCTTGTACATCGAGCGCTTTACCACTGGAGCATCAATTCAGCCCTAGAATCCTTTAAAAAAAAAAGTTACTTGAGTAACATCCTACCTGCTATAGATGTCTGATTTGGGGCGTACAGACCCTCTCCTTCCTTTTTTTATATCTTGTTTTTCTTGCTATTTGTCGAAGAGAAAAATTGCGCCTTCCCTCCCCCCAGTGCCAATGGGAAGGAAGAGCCCGCTGCCATGTTAATCACTGTCTCCCAGTGCTGGACAGTCAGGACTCACACGCTGTGACTCTGGGGATTATTCATCAGCAGACTGGCTGCCCCCTTCACCACCAGGAGGGCTCCTCTTTAGCCACTGGCCGCACATCCCTGCACCTGCATTGGTTCCCACAAGAACACAAAGAGGAAACCTCTGCTCGCTCTTTGAAAGGGGAAGCATGGATGGATCCTGGGTGCTTTTTAGAGAATTGATTGTTTCTGCTTTCCCAGAAATAGCTCTCTGCGGGCAAGACAGTCAGTGTTGCTCAGGGACATTTGCAATAGGAAAGTCCCACTACTCAGCGCTCAGATCAGCCTAGGGTCTCAGCTCCCTCACATGTAGGGATAAGTCACTGTCTGCCTCCTGTATCAGAGATGGACAGAGAATGAGGCTTTTATTACTGTATAAACATTTATGTTAAAGAGAAGTAAGCTATGAGAAGGATCCAGTCTTATAAAACTATATTCCTGGTGAAGGATCCATAGCCCTGAAGGTAGTCAGCTTCATCCACAGAAATATGAAAATGGCAGCCTGTGGAAGCCATAAAGAGAGCCACCAGTAAGGGTTCTATAAACTAGGAAACCTATTCCATGGGCATGGCTGGCATCCCTTGAGTGTGCCATTTAGTGCTATGTTTTATCTAGGCAGGGTTTTCTTTTTTCTTTTTTAAAAATTTTTATTGGATATTTTTTATTTACATTTCAAATGTTATCCCCTTTCCTGATTTCCCATCCAGAATCCCCTATCTCATCAGTGGAGCCTTGGCAGGCTTCTCCTCCCATTGGTGCCCAACATGGCCATCCTTTGCTACATATGCAGCTTGGAGCCATGGGTCTGTCCATGTGTACTCTTTGGATGGTGGTTTAGTCCCTGGGAGCTCTGGTTGGTTGGCATTGTTGTTCTTATGGGTTTGCAAACCCCTTCAGCTCCTTCAATCCTTTCTATAACTCCTCCAATGGGGACCCCATTCTCAGTTGAATGGTTTGCTACTAGCATTCACCTCTGTATTTGTCAGGCTCTGACTGAGCCTCTCAGGAGACAGCTATATCAGGCTCCTGTCAGTATGTACTTCTTGGTTTTATCAATATTGTCTAAGTTTGGTAACTGTATATATATATATGGGCTGGATCCCCAGGTGGGGCAGGTTCTGGATGACCTTTCCTTCAGTCTCTGCTCCAAACTTTGTCTCTATATTTCCTCTTATGAATATTTTTGTTCCCCTTTTTAAGAAGGAGTGAAGCATCCACACTTTGGCCGTCCTTCTTCTTGAGCTTCATGTGGTCTGTGAATTGTATCTTGGGTAATCCGAGCTTTTGGGCTAATATCCACTTATCAATGAGTGTGTACCATGTAGTTTTTATGTTTTTTGTTTTTTTGTGATTGGGTTACCTCACTTAGGATGATAGGAAAGGTTTTCAAGACTACATGAAATAGAACTGAAATTTCAACATGCACCTAGCAAGACCTGTTACTATATACTTATATAGAATCACCTAATAACTGGGCTGACTAAGCACACAGATCCATGGGGTCAGAATTTAGGGACGATTTGACCCAGCAGCAAACACTTGATCTCCTTTTGAATCTTGTATTGTCACCTATCCTGAGGCTGGTTCTACGAGTCACTAACTTGTTTTTTCTGACATAGCAAGGGTCATGAGCATGAAGGCACTGAACCAGGGGCCAGAGCCGAGGGGTGGTCCCACTGAACTAATTTGTGACAGATGTCCATCAACATGTCCTTTGAAGGCAAGTGGATGCCATGTTGCTGAACAGTATCCTGACTTAAGGCTGGGGTCAGCTACTGTGTGACGCCAAGGCTACCACAGAGAGCAAACTGGGTATTTGTGGGGAAAAGGAAAAGGCTTGCCCAAGGTTGGTGGGTGGTACAATCAGAGACAATCTTACAGAGACAAACAAAGCTTAGGAAGTGTATTCCATGAAAGAAGACCACACACGCAGAAAGGTCGAAATAGCCTTTAGGTGTGTCCATGCTGAACGCTCTCGTGCTGACTAGCACGATCTCGTAGCCAACTCTTCTGTTTCCATGCATCTGCCCCTCCCATCCCTGTTACCCAGTATCCACCTTGTCCTTTGATTTCCAGGTCAGGTTCACATCATAGAAGTCTACGTGTGTTTTAATTTTTTTAAATGAAGGCACATATGCAGTGAGATACCTACGTCTTAAGAATGTCATTCAATAAGTTCTATGTGTCCATGTGTGTGGGGCACATTGCTCCAGGGGCCCCATTGCTACCTCCCTGGATACCCTTCTGTTTTCTTCTCTTTATTACCACAAGTGCAAGAGGGAATCACAAGTGCACCGGACTCCCCTCATGCCTTCCTCACAGCATGGCCTCCCTGAGGTTCTCCACGTCTTTGTGAATTGCAAGTTGTTCTTCGTGAATGCCATGGTGAGTGTTTCTGAGTCACTCCCTGTTCAGCACGTATGTAACTTTTTATTTAGAAAGCAGCCAGGACAGCAGGCAAACGAGGTTGAATTCTTTGGAGGAACTTTTGAGTCCAACCACCCCTTTGGGTCTATCGTGACACCGAGTGGCAGTGACTCCATTCTAGCTAAATGATTTGAGCTCCAAGAGAGCAGAACCTGGGCCCATACCTGAAAGCCCAAGTTCAGGAAGGCATAGCCTCATGTCGGTATTCTGGGGCTTACAGGGATGAGCCAGACATCTGAGGCCTTTCGGATAGAGCCTATGGAATTTGAACCATGATTTTTCCACAAGAGACTGACTCGGTCCAGTTTACACAGAAGGGATTGATCAGCACCACTTTATTTACGAGCCTCGGCTGGAAACCCTGCCACATGGTTCTGCCTCATGGAGACAGCGGTTAGTTCTGCATACCAAACCACACTTGAGACTTAACACCCTTCACATGTACAGACATACTCAGGCAGACACCCAGAGACACAGCCCCCAACCCCAGCACCATACATGTCCATATGTGACATTTGCATCCACAAGCACAATTAACACAGTGTGTGTGCAAACACAGACAAGCACATATGCATATATACATACATACATACATTTCACATGCCTGTCGATGATACACACAGAAATATTAACATATAATGCACACACACATAATCATAGGCATGCACAAACATATATATATCTATGTCACATACCCTCACTGAAGTACACACGTCAGTCTGCACCATCAAACACACTTATAACACGCACAAACACACATACAAGCAATCATATATATATATATACATATATATATATATATATATATATATATATATATATATATCCCTAATCCCTGAGGTGGGCTTGGAATCAAGACCTGGGCAGGTGATTCCATGAAGTGACTTGGAATGCAACCCCGGTTCACCTTTCCTACCTCATGCAGTCCCTAGAGGCCAGCAAGATGGAGCTGTATCCTCTGGGGTCAGTGGATGTGACACCAGGACAGACCTCAGCAGCCTCTGAATTCTGGTCAACAGTTGCAGAAAACAAAAGCAAAAAGCAGACGGGGAATCTCGGGCTCATCAGAGATATCGATCAGTACTCATCAGACATGAGACCAAAGGGCAGTGCTCTTTCTGTCCCTGGGGTGTCTGGCCTCCAGTCCCTATTGCTGGGAAGCGTAGACATACAACGCAGACCGGTGTTCCTGCGAGCGTACCACCCTCTCACATTCCCAGCAAGGTGTCTCAGTCACCCAGAGACTTCCCTTTGCAGTTCTGACCAGCTCCAGACGCTCGGACAGCAGCACCCAGATCCAGGGCCTGACCACTGTGCGCTTCTATCAGGGCAGAGCTTCCTCCAAACCCAGGGGGGCCCAGCCCAGACTCAGAACTGAGTGGACACATGGTGCGAACACAGTGCCAGCGGTATGCAATGACAATATGACAGTTAACGATGACAATGACAGCAGACGACACCAGTGCTGAAGAGGCTGAGGCTGACGGTGATGACCTTGACAACCACATCAGAGATGCCGATGACGACGGTGACGGTGGTAATGGCGGTGCCGAGGACAGAGCAGGATGGTGTTGACTGACTACGGCGATGAAAGTGATGATCACAATGTTGGTACTGAGGCTGAGGAGGGTGGGAATGATACCTACGACGCTGGCAGCGTGAGGTTGTCTCTGCAGGCATGTAGCAAGCTCCAGTTATGTGTGGTGGTTAATATTGACTAAGAGGGATTAGGATCACCGTGGAAACGAACTTTTGAGCATGTCTGCGAGGGGTGTCTAGAGATTGATTAGGCTAATCGAGGTGGGCAGATTCGTCCTAAAATAAAAAGTGTGGTGGGAGCTGACCACCAGCATCAGTCTCTGCTTCCTGACTGTGGATATGATGCGACCCGCTGCTGTACATTTCTGCCATTGGGCCTTCCCTGCCTTTGTGAATGCGCTCTCTCAGACTGTGGGTGCAAACAAGCCTTCCTTCTCTAAGCTGAGGCTGTCAAGTCACATGCCATGCCACGGAGAAAAGCCACTAACTCCACGGATACTCACTTGTGTGTAAACTTGCCATTTCGAAGTCTAGCAACCACGTGCCGGGTGGCTACCTTCAGTCCTGCTGCCGTTGTCTTCGTAACGACCGCACCACTGGCATGTGTTTGCACCGTGTGTCTGGGCTGGGTCCCCTGGGTTTAGAGGAAGCTCTGCCCTGATAGAATGGCACGGTCGTCAGGCTCTGGGTCTAGGTCTTACTGTTGTCAGTAAGTCATTCCTTCCATCCCTGGGACACCATACCCACCTCTGAATATTGGTCAGAGGCTGAAAACTTGTTCAAGACCCAGCCTGATGTCGGGCCGTTCCATAGTGCCTTTCCGGCGTTCACCTGAGGTGATGGGCTACCTAGAGAGGCTGCACTGGGCTTCCGTAAATGCAGGATACAGCATTAGCTCTTCCGTAGGAGTGCTACAGAAATGGCATCCAGACTGCTGCCTGCCTGACGGTGCAGGCCCATGTGAGACAGAGCAGACAGGATAAAGAGCTAGCCCTAGACCTGATGACGTGGCTTGTCAAATGGCTACTGGGGATGGAAGCACACGCTATTCATGGAGACCAGCGCATGTTTTCCAGCTCTCCTTTTTACTAAATTAACGTATAGAGAGGGATAAAACCAAAGCAGGTGATCTAGGCCAGGCACCTCTAGACGACTGAGCTTAGAGACGGCATTCGACGTTGCCCATAGGGTGGTCTCAGGGCTGGCCACCGCCCCCCTGCTGTATCTTTATATCCCCAGGCCTCTGCTGCACGTCCCTTGTCCCTGATGCTGTGCAAGGGCCCTGCGTCTGTGCGGAGCCAGCTCTCCTGGCTGCTCTTCCCTCGTCTCTCCAGGCAAATCATCTCTACCTCCTCTGGTGTCCTCAGCACTGCTGGGTTTGCCTCTTCCTCTCCTTGGTAGATAATTTTGAAGGTGCTGCAGCAGCTCCCTAAGAAAACTCTCAGCCAGACACTGGTGGCACAGTAGTCGGGTCTCTGACTTCGAGGCCAGCCAGATCTACAGGGCAAATCCCAGGGCAGCCAGGGCTATGGCTACACAGAGAGATCCTGTCTCAAGAAAAAAGAAAGAATGAACCAATGGGGGAAAAAAAAAGAAAGGAAGTCCCGGTGAAAAGGTGGGTCTGATTCTCAAACTTCTTCAGACACACCAGAAGAGGGCATCAGCTCTCATTACAGATGGTTGTGAGCCACCATGTGGTTGCTGGGAATTAAACTCAGGACCTCTGGAAGAGCAGTCAATGCTCTTAACCACTGAGCCATCTCTCCAGCCCATCAAACTAAGGTTTTAAACAAAGTGGAACCATGGTGCAGGGCTGCAATGTCATTAGACACCCTTGTGTAGACCATGGCAAAGTATGATATGAATCTACAGTCTACATACACACCTATGCTAGAGTCCATGAACCTTAGGGACACACACACACACACACACACACACACACACTTTACACACACACTTCACACACACTTTACACACACACACTTCACACACATACTTCACACACACTTTACACACACACTTCACACACATACACTTCACACACACTTTACATCCATACTTTACACACACACTTTACACACACACACCTTACGTACACACACTTTACACACACACTTCACACACATACACTTCACACACACTTTACATCCATACTTTACACACACACTTACTTTACACACACTTTACACACACACCTTACATACACACACTTTACACACACACATACACACACACACACACACACTTTAGTGTGTTGAAGTTCTTTATGGTTTCCTGACTTAAGGGCACCAAAGAGAGAATTACAAAATTAGAAATATTTGTTATCTAAATAAACATTTTGGTCACCGATTTTTGCCTAAAAAGCCCCCTTTAAGCTGTGGAGGTGTCCACATTAGAGATTAAAAGGCAGTTTTGCGAGCTGTCATTCGCAGATAGTCTCCAGTTCACGTTGGTTGGAGCAGGGAAGTTTTGACTTCCCAATGCTATAGAGATGCTATGCATCCACTGAAGCCATCTGTGGCAATAACCAGTCAGTACTCTCTCCGGTGGCACCAAGAGACAGTAAAGAACCCCAGCTCCTGTCAGCTACACATCCGTGAGGAAAAAGCTGACTATCCACATTGAACGGGTGTGATGTACTGAATCTATTCCAGATTGTGACAACTTTAATTGACAAGGGGCTTATGAGCTTTGACTGGTAAGAAATACCAATCCAATGTCACCTTTGTTCTCATATGTACTTCTGTTCTTCATTTCCTTAGAGTCTCTCTTAGAGCCATTTTGAGACTCTCCACAGGGCAATAGAGTCACCCCAGCCTTGCTCAACAGTCCTGAATGTGCATCTCAAGTACAGGTCCTGACTTGGGCACCTCTCTCTCCGTTGCTCATGCGGCAAAGCCACAGCATATCCCATGGGGCCTTGTTCCCCTCAGCCACATGTCATTTTTTTTTTGTCCCCTGAGGATCTGTCTGGGATGCTTGATCTGGGTGGTCTGTGCTCTCTGATCACAGAAAGTGCAACAGATGCGGTCTCCATCACAGTAGAGGCTAACTGGTCAACCCATGCCTACCTCTCCTCAGGGGTCGGCACAACGAAAGTAAGGTGAAGTTTCTACCATGGGGTCTCATTGCCCTTGACAGCTCGGATGTCTGAAATCATTAAAATCCAAAGATCTTTTGGGTTTGGAAACATGTCAGATATCCTGTGTCACCCTTTTCTGTGCCTGTAACACCAGAGGGGACACTGTGGAGATTTGCTGAGTCATGCTTTGTTCAGACTTGGACATGGAAGGACCAGGCATGGAGATTGCTGACAACATTGGGGGTAATGAGGCAAGGAACCAATGTGGGAGGATCTGGAGAGAGTTCTATCTTCCCGTGTGGGAGAAGGTTGGCAGAAGTACGTAAGAAGATGCTGCCAAGGGCTGAGGGCTTGGTCCTTTGGATCGTGTGGTTAGGGACTCAGACCTGGCTTCAAGTCTGTTCCTATATACTCCAGAGCACATGGGGCAGAGACTGAACCCAGCTGATTGGGTGGAAAACTGATTTGTGCTTAGCCACTTTCCCAAGCAGGTCTCCATCTGTCTGGTGTCAAGATGTCCATGCTCTTTAAAGCTGTCGAAAGGCCCCAAGCACTGTCCTTACCTGGCGGGATATGTCATATTAGGATGAAAACCCAGAAACAGAGCATGGGCCGACTGAGTCCCTTGAAAACCACTCTACCAAGTGTTAATATGAACACAATTTTCAGGAGACATAGCCAACACTAGCAAGAACAGAGCAAGGGTCTCTCATCTGGCCTAGGGCCCACTGGATTCTCTGCAGACTGTGCACCCTGCTTCTGTGCCTGTGTATCCGACTGCACAGACTGAGCTGAAAGAGGGGTGGATGGCAGTGCTGTCTTCTCTGCTATCACAGGGCGCTAACAAGGGCAGCTTCCTCAGGGATAGCTGCCTGTGGGCTCAGAAGCCACATGGAATCACTGTGCTGTCTGTATTGGTTAACACTACTCGGCCTGACTCATGGACTCAAAGGATCTCTGTCCACGTGTGGCCGGGACATGGTGGCCCCTTCGTTGGAGTTTCCAGACGGTGATGTGTTTTGTTATGAGGTGTCAGTCGCATCTAGAATCACCTCCAGCTTCCTTGGGAAGTGTCGAACTTTCGGGAAGTGGACAGTCGCAGATAGAGATACACATTTTCCAGAACTTCATGTTTTACTTGAAAGCTCTTGTCTTTAATTTTTTTTAATTAAAACTTTTTTCAGCTGCCAGTTTCATACAGATATAAGAGCACTTCGATCATTTTATCCTCCCTCCACACTCCCCCAGTCTTCACGGAACCCTTACTTCCTAACGAATCTACTTCCTACATTGATAGAAAGAAAGAAAGATAGATAGATAGATAGATAGATAGACAGACAGACAGATAGATAGATAGATAGATAGATAGATAGATAGATAGATAGATAGATAGATAGATAGATAGACTGTGCTAGTCTTGTGCAGGAGCCACCACTGCTGTGTGTTTTCGATGGCAGCAGCCATGCTCTGTCTGGAGGCCAGTGCTTTGCAGCCTGCTTCTCTGTCAGCCAGCTTTCACAGGCTGTTTGTTCTTCTTACGGTCCATTCCCTGGGCCTTGGAGTCGTGCTACACGTGTCCTGTTTAGGGCTGAGGACTCAACGGTCACTTCTAAGCACTTCACCCAGTGAGGAGTCTCTGTCTTAGCTGTTGCCCTCTGTACAAGGAAGCCTCTCTACTGAGAGAGGCTGAGAGCAGCACTAGTCTAAAAGCTCCAGACTTCTTACAGATGGTCACTATAGTTTACCTGTTATCACCGAGGACACCAAAGACACATCTGCCCAGTACACGTGTCTGCATGGCCAGTGCCTTGTTTCTTTGCACTGGACTACACCGTGCCATACGCAAGTGTGACCACTTGGTTACAGCCTAGTCAGGCCCTCTCACCCATTTCCTTCATCTGAAGAGGCAGCATCTTCTTTGACAGCCCATTAGAGTTGCCAGGAGAGATCCAAGATGGAAACTTGCATGATCACCATCCTTGGGATGTGGGCCATTAGCATTGTTGCTTCCCCAGTCAGCGTCACCGAATAAGGGAGTAGGGGAAACACCACGACATCAGGTGTCAAGGGCAGTGCCGGTCTCCTCTGTGGCATCACATATGGCTCTAATCTGGGCACTGTCTCCAGACCAGGAGAGGGCCTGTGTAGCAGTTAGGGAGACTTCGTGGACAGTCCTGCAAAGGTGTAGCTCACAGTTGCTTGTTTACAGCACAGATGTCTATCAAGGCGATGGCATTACTCAAATAGTCCTGACTGTTCAGAGCATTTGCTCTCCCAGAAATGAGCGTTACATTTTGCAGAATCACATAGCCACACCATTCTGCCTGCTGTGGGTTCTTAGTACCACAGAAAACCATTGTGCCCAGGGAGGAGAGACAATGAGAGCTGCAGTGCCCTAGAGTGGGGCAGAAAGCACATCATATCCCAGGGAGCTGCAGGAAGGGCGGGGGCTGGCAGCACCCCGAAGCTCTGACACCCCTGTCCAGAGTCTAGATTAAGTTCCTATAATATGCTTTCCTTAGTTTCTCCTCAAGAGAAAATAAATGTCTGGCTTTATGAATGGCTACTATGGCCCCTTGGCAACATGAAGATCCTCTTGGGCAGGGGTGACCACACATTCACAGACTGGATGAGGATGGTGTAGAGAGGCCAGGCCTGGATTTGTCAGATTCCTCTGGAATCCAGGCTGAACACCAAGTGAAAGAAATGGGCACTGGGGTTGGGGAATTTAGCTCAGTGATAGAGTGCTTGCCTAGCAAGCGCAAGGCTCTGGGTTCGGTCCCCAGCTCCGAAAAAAAGAAAAAAAAAGAAAGAAAAAGAAATGGGCACTGTTTCCTGGGAGGCCAGTCTCTAATGACCAAGGACACAGCTACCAGGGCATCTTGTGCCCCGTGTCAGGACACCAGCCAGAGTTAGAGAGGTTTGTCCTGAGGGAATGAGTTATAAAGTCCAGAGATCTGCATGCAAGGGCGGGAGGTTAGAGATAGACACGAGGTCAGCGGTGTCATTGTGTGCCGTTCTTCCTCACGGGTCTCCTCTCATCTTTCTTGAAACAGTGGTGGTGGATTTCTGGTACCAGGCTATTTCTGGATGGCTGGTTGTTTCTTTTCAAAGCACGTTTAAATCTCTGGTAAGTGGTGCCATAGACGATCAGGTGCACATTTCTTTTACGGATATTGTCGTTGCTCTTCTGCTCAGAGCTTTCAAGGTGTCATTTGTGCCTTTCGGAGTGCTAATGACATTGAGCTTTGACCCAGAACCTGTAATGTGCCAGATTCCTGAACCCTTTTGGGCTGAGGATTGCCTTGGTGGCCTCGAGTGTTCTTGTCACGCATGCGTCTCTCTTCTTCCTTTGTGATGTTTGTGCTGTGTTTCTTGGTAAGGGTTGCTTCCAGCTATGGCTGAGTGTTGCCTCTTCAGCTTATGGCTACGTGCAAGCTTTTGTCCCAGGGGAGTGGTAACGCTCGTGTTGGACTCACAGGTATTTAGAAGGGCTCTGAACCATTGAGTCACCCCGGTGAGTGGCTACCGGCTTTCCTCTCATCTTTCTGTGAATGGTGTGGCTGCGTTGCTGTCTCCTTCCCCTTAAGCACTGTCTTCCCCAAGCTGAGCTATTTACCTGGTTTTTGTTTTCCTGTGTCTGTTGGGTAAGTGAGGAGGCATAGTATCCTGTGTTCCATGGGAGGCCTCAGTTGCTGTTCCTCCTATGGGCCTTCTTCTACATCTCCGTGTGCACTCAGATGACCAGGCCTAGCTTTAGGGTGGAGGGCTGTCTGTCCAGGTGTTAGTCAAATGCATCATGAGTTATGGGTAAGGGCATGACCAGCTCTCTAAAACAGGCTCCGCTAAATCACTTTGGGGTTTGATTTTTGTAAATACAGCCCATTTCCCCTCTTTGGAATTTCTTTGGGGATGGAGAGGTGGCTCAGAGGTTAAGATCATTTGCTGCTTTTGCAGAGGACTTTTGCAGAGGAGGTCCTCAGTTGGCTTCTCAGCAGTCATATGGCGACTTAGGAGCATCTGATTCTCCGGTTGGGTGTGGTCCATTGTGGTTCCCTCTCCTGGCCGTGGTGAGCACTGCACTCATAAGCCATGATGCACTTGCCATAAATGAAAGCAAATGCCCAGACTCATACAACAAAAACAAATAAAATAGTTTAAAAGAAGAAAATTCCGTTCTTTGAAAATAAAATACTTCCTCCTGCCTTTTCCACCAAAAGCACACATTTCAGACAGATATATGGTATAGCTTTACCAAATGTGTGGTCAGCCTTGACGCTGTTCTAGAATATAGGAAGGGCTTGGGAGAGAGGGGTGCTTGGGGTGGGGGTGGGGGGAGGGAGGAACTTCGCTTGAGATCCCTGGTCTTTCACCTCAGCCTCCTGAGTGCCGTACACTGGACCGGGCGATGGCGTTAGACAGTTAGACGCTTGCTCTAGCTTTAATAAATGTTGGCTCCCTTTGAAGCAAATAAAGAACCTGGCAAATTTGTTGTACAGCTGACTGTAAGTTAATTAATGCCACCCTTGCTCTCTTATCATTCTTAAATACAAAGCTAATTTGGAAAGATACATGTTTCTTTGAACGTTGCGTGGTTAAAAGCATTTGGAGCTGAGCTTAATTAAGAGAGAGTGGCTGTTAGCGTGCGGATTGCTGTGGCCAGAGACGGGAAACTTCATTAGATTATGGACTTTGCTCCTTCCCTCGGCTCGGCTGCTCCTGGACCAACATGGTAGATTGACCCTGTGTGAACTTCTTACAGCTCCCTGTGGGGCCTGAGGTCAAGAGGTAAACTTCCACCAGGCACAGGAGGGGTAGGCAGGGGTATGGCTCAGTTCCCCCTTGGGACAGTCTCGTGGAGGTGACTCAGGACCCTGTAGGACAGAGTCATTACACGGTGGCCACCATTCCCCCAGCATGACTCTCTGACATCCTTGGCTACAGGCTACACAGTGAATATGCACTGTTTAAAACCCTCAGTGAGAGAAATCTGCGAATGTTTATTCTGACTCCTAGGGCCAGGGTGGGAACACGTAATCCGTAGTTGTGGGCTGCATGGCCCCTCTAGAGGCCCCTGTGTGTGGGAGGGGGTAGGTATCTGATCTGGGTGCTGGGATTCTGATTGAGAAACGAATGCTGGGCTTCCTTCCAAGCACGGTACCCTGGTGTCCACGCTAGAGAGCTGTGGAAGACCCCGCAGCAGCATACTCTCCTCTGGCCTGCACTTGCTATGCGGCATGGCCTGCTGTGGGGTCTGGGGACCTGGGTAGGAGGCTACATGAACATCCTGGTTGTGGACTTGTCAGCCTCAGGCAGAGCTCCCTGGGCCTCGGGTCCCTGACGAAGCAGCTCGTGGGATGCTCAAGTAGGCTGGAGTGAGGACTATCATGTCTACATCTGCCATGGCTCTAGGAAAGGGAAGCTGGGGTTCCCACCTCCTTACCCACCCATTATTCCCTATGGTTGTTAGTGACATGTACCAGATATTGTGTCACAGATGAAGGAGGAGGGCCAGTGTGTAGTCATGGGACCCAAGGCTTCGTCAAAACCCAAGACCCGGCTTGCGTCCTTACTATTCCCTGGTTCACTTGTACGATGGAGCTCGCAGAATGTGCCTCGGTGTTCTGGGTCAGCGGTGCCTGGCCTCTGATACAAGCTTGCTAGGGAGTCAAGGGATCTCTTAGTAGACTGACCATGCTTGGACAAACCAGCCGTCCTTGGATGGACCTACTATCTCCATGCACATTTATCATCTCCGACACAGATCTACCGTCTGCCCCGTCCTGCCCAGGTGAAGGAATGAGGAAACAGCAAACACAGGGATACAGGAACGGGAAATCCGGGGGCCGTGCTTGCTCTGATGGAGTGGCATATAGGACAACAACCTCGACCTCAGCAAGATTACTAGGTTCAGCACGGGGGGGGGGGCGAGCTAGCAGGTCCCTTTAGGAGGTCTGTGTAGGGGAGCAGTCTCAACGGAGCCTCAAGAGGGAAGAGCTACAGTTGCACGCTCTGGTCAGTCATTTGTAAACACTAAGACTTCGGTCAGAGGAAGGTTTCGCCGTGTCCCTGAGCCTCGTTCTGAGGAAGGCTTTGCCAGTTCCCATGGCTCTGAAGCACTGCATCCTTGTCAATCATACACAATCACCCACAGAAGACCGTCCCTGTGAGACCGTTTTTCCCTGTGGAGACCAACTATCCACAGAGAGACTTGGGTACGCTGTGGGTGGGCTGGGGCCCCCACAGGCTAGTCTTAACCATTTGGTGACACTCGGCTCCTGTGGGTTAATCCTCCAGTCACACTAGGGGATCTAGTGATGCTATGAATCCCGGTGCTGACAAGCTGCCTCCTGGCATCCTGTTTTGTTTACTCAGAGCGGCTTCACAGAACTGACTTTGAGGTGAGGAATCCGAGCATGTTGCTGTGCGTTTAGCGGAAGATTAATAGGTGATTTGTAACACTCCTGTAATGAAAACATCACGCAGGCCCAGCGATGGGCTCCGTGTTGCTAATTTTCCGGCTGCTAATTGCTAGAGCATACAGGTTCTGTTGTGAAACCAAGTGCCATCTGTAATCACAGCCACATTTATTAAAATATAATTGCTTTTCAAAAAAAATGTGTCTTTTTTTTTTTTTTCGGAATGAGGCATAGCTCAAACAAAGCATTGTCTTTGTGTGCATGTTGATCTTCCTGGCCTATTACAGAAGCTCCCGTGGAGCCTTCGGCTTCAAACCAGCCGGACCTTGTGGTGAATTCCCTGGTGGCAGTGTGAGGGCGGAGTGGGGTGGGGATATGGGATTCCGAGCTCTTCTATCTCCTCCTGAGCTGTTGGACTCTCCAAAGACGTAGAGTCCCTCCAAAGGTTTTAGCAAGCACAAAGAGCAAACCCCAGACTTTGGGGCTGTCCTCTTAGAGGCTCGACTGCTTGGCGGTGGTGGCCGGCATCAGAGAGCAGACAGGGCAGTCCTTACACAATTCTTTGTCCAACAGACACCTTCTTAGGCTCCATCCAGGAAAGCCAGCAGCAGTTGGCTTAGCTCATGACATGGTATCCAGGTAGTGTGCACACGGGGAGGCTAGATTTAAAGGCAGATTAAGAAAGAAACAGGCAAGATGGCAGGGTGGTCCTCAGGGACTCAGTTCCTCCCCGGAGAGGTCTTTTACTGGGCAAACTAGGGGCGTGTTTCTGGTGTTGCTGTTCTTAAAAATGATTTTTAATTTAACGTGTCTTCTCCCTTCCCTACTTTTCTTTTTCCTTTTTTTTCTTTTTTCTTTTTTTCGGAGCTGGGGACTGAACCCAGGGCCTTGCGCTTTCTCGGCAAACGCTCTACCACTGAGCTAAATCCCCAACCCCCCTTCCCTACTTTTCAAAAAGAAAAAAAAAGTAGGATTGGCAAGGATGCAGGACTCTTAAAAATTCTGGTTGCAATCATCAAAATGGGAGAAAGAGTGTCCTCGAGAATGAGTTTTTAAAACATATGTGTTTCATGCATGTGCAACCATACGCAGCCCACTGGGTGGTCTTCATGTGGCTCATGGGTACGTGTGTTAGGACTGACCAGTTGGAACTGGATAACACATCTTGGAGCCTGTCCTTCCCTGGAGGAAGCTGATCCTTCTCTCTCAGCAGCCATTAATCCCCCATGGGACTTCATCTGCAGGTGGAGCATGCGAACACCATTGAGCACGTATAGTGTGACATCCTGGTTCCTGGCTCTTTATGGTCTTTGTCCCTCTCCTACAAATTCCCCTGAGCCTTGCCTGTCAGGTTAGCTGTGTAGATTTGTCAGTTGGGGCTGGGCACCCCATGGGCACAGCCCTGAAGGGCTGTTCCTTAGAGCCTGTGTCTAGTTTTTGTTTTAAATTAGGACTTACAGTGGAGACTAGATAGGACCAGGTCGTTTCCACTGCCACTGGTTAATACTCTGAGCACGTCACAAGCCACACCAGCTGGGAAGTCCCATACTCTGCATGTTCACCTGGCCCCTCGGTAGTGATGACTGTGTTAACACACTGATCTGGTCGGTTTGCCTCTCTCATATCCGGTGTCCATCATTTTATTCCACATCCTCAACACTCCTTCCAACCCATCACCTACCTGTTCTCACTGGACCATCATCACTTGCCCTGGTCCCCATTAGTGGTACACACATGCCCTCCACGGGTAGTTCAAACCAACTGCAGCAAGGGTGAGCTTTCCTTCCCTCTTTCCACAGCTCAGCCCCCCACCCATTCTGGGGTACTCCCTGCTCATTCTGGGGTGCTCTCCCCAGGTGAGGACTCAGTGCTATCTCCCAGGATACAGACAAGGGTTAAGACTCAGCAAAACGAGGACAGGTTGTGGTGAGGACAGTCTTAGGTCAGGGAAGCCCAGCCTCCAAGTTGACCTGCTTCTCTGTCTTCATCAGCAGGGAAGGAAGTGGGCTGTCCCATTCAGTCAAGGGGCTCTGCAAGTGAGGCCATGCAGCCAAGAGCAGGAGGAAGAATTCTTGGCCTTGTGGGTGGATGGGGTAGATCGAGGCTGAGGTGATGGTGGCCTTGGTGAGAACATCTTCCTAAATAACAGGGAATTGGGCAATGTTTGTGGTGTTTTGTGCTACGTGTGTTTTGGTAAACTTAGCTAATCTAAGCTGAGAGAGAGGGATTTGTAGATCCCCCTTCTCCTGCCAGTTTTTCATACACATTGCTTCTTGCTCTGCAGACCTCTAAGTATCTTTCCTGGCCATCTCAGATGCTTCCTATGTGCCCCCTCCCCACCCCCCACACTGCGAGTTCTTCCCAGTCCTACGCAGCACTCAGGCAGGTCCAGCTCTTGGGCTATCCCAGGCCGTACGGCTGACATTTGCCAGATGGTGATCATGCATCACAGAGTTTTTTGTGGGCTTCATACGTGGACCTGTCTCCTGCCACCAGGAAGGCATTAGTTGGATTGAAAACAACGTAACAGCAACAACAGGACACAAACCAAACCTCTGTCAGTGTGTGAGCATGTGGGTGTTGCTCCCGGCTTGTGTCTTAGAGCTGTCTGTTGCTCTCTGCAACCTAACAGGGAGCTGGAACTCCTGTTTCCATCTAAGACGGACACTGTTCTCAGAAGGAAAAATGGCAGCTGCTGTTACCATCACTGAACAGTCACCAATGTCCTTTATAACATCACGGATTCAGGGATTTAAAAACAGTCCAGCCTGTGCAGAATCTCAGAGAGCGATAGCCAGAGGCAGTGGGTCCACATTCTACAGGATCTGCCCCAGTGCGGTTCGACCAATGACAGAGGATGGGGTCCCCTCACCCCAACTGCCCACACTCAATATCTTTAAATGTATTATACGGCAGCCGGAAATTTGTGCAAGGTTATTATTATACACGAGTGCTGAGTTCATATGAACTTATACGCACATCACATAGAAACATGCAGCTTCACAACTCTGAGCCCTATCCCCAGGCTTCCTAAAACTTCCCATTACATGCTTCTTACAGGGATGCTAAAGTGAGCTGTGGAGCTGGCGTTGCTGTGTTCATATTCCCCAGGAAACTGTGTCTGTGCCCGTCGGTGCCGGCTCGGAAATGATACAGTAGAAGGGCTGTGACTGAAAGCAGACCTTGGTTCCTTGGCTCTCAGTGTGGCTCAAAGCAATGCGTCTCCCGCACCGGATCTCAGGTAATTAGGAACGGTAGCTTTGGTTTGGTCATGCTGGGTACTGTGGACAGACAGACGGCGATCAGCCCTTTAGCCTACTTGACCCACCTCCTGCACTCCAGGATACAGCCAGGCGGATGCTCTACACGGTGGCTATCCCATCAACCTCTCTCTTGGACCAGAGGCATGTCCATATTCAAATCCTGGCTTGGATACTTCAATGCTGGGACATCTTGGCTAAGACTTAGCTCTTTTCGGTGTCCCCGGCAGACTGTGACTCACAGAACATACCGTGCTTTTCGATTGGTTGCTCACACTTGATAATGGGCATTTCCTCCTAGTCTTCCATGGCTTGACCGCCTGAGTCTTCCTAGAGCTGAGGAATATTCCACCATGTAGATGTGCTGTATGACATCCCGTTTGCTTCCATTTGGGGCAGTTATGAACAGAGCAACTGCAAACAAACTAACTACACTCCCTCCCTTCTGTCCCTGTGTCGCTGATGGAATTCATTTTACCTACACACGGACGATTCTTTTAAAAGGTTTGTTTTATTGAGTAGGCTTTTTCAAAAATTTTTTTTTAATTTATACATGAGTGCTGGATTTATGTAAACTCTTCCCGAGCCCTTGCAAAATTATCACCTCTTCATCTTTAATCATTATTGTTTTATATGCATACACATGCAAACAACAGCAACAACAGCCCCTGAGTCCGTTTGGTGTCCCTTGTAAGTACAAGAGCTCACTGCTCACCACTTGAGACTGAATAACCCACGGGAGAATTAGTCTCTAGCAAACGCCGATTCTCCCTGGCTCAGCAGCCACTGATTGCCTGTAGCTCTTCACCCAGGAGTGGGGCCTTCTAAACCTCCCCCCATCCGTGTTGGAATGCCAAGTGGTATTGGGTTGCTGTTATGTCAGTTCTGTTCAGGTAGGCATGCTCTAGAGAGCTCACGGGTGCAGCCTCATGCCTAGATGACACCATCTAAGGCAGGCTCTCTACAATCTCTGCTCTCTCTCAATCTTCCCATGCCTCAGGGAAATTCTGCAACTTAGTTACAAGGGCTGCATGGCGGATGCATCCCTTAGGGGAAGGGAACCCTGTAATCACTCATTCTCTGCATATTGTCCAGTGTGGATCTCTGTGGTTGACGTAAAAAGAGGCTTGTTTGATGAGGGGCGAGAGCTACCCTCCTCTGTGGGGATAAGGGTAAGTATTCAGAATACAATTAGAAAGTGAATTATTTCAGGACAATGGCTGTAGTAGGCTCTCCTCTGAGGTTTATGACCTTGCCAGCTACAGGGAGTTGGCTAGGCTGAAGGTTCCCTCCTGCTGAGGGACCTTCAGTCCAGCTAGACAGCTTCTGATTATCCCCAAGATAAAACACCTCTATTCCACGGTGGGGCTACCCTGTAGGGGAAGGCCATTGTGGTGTGCAAGCTTTGCAGCTGGGTAGGAGTGCTCTTCTCCCTGGGCAGCTTGTCAACCTCCTAATGCTCTGAGAGCTACTCCTCATGTAGGAGAGGCTGCCAGATCAGTCCCCTCACCCTTCTGCCAAGTCCTGGGTCCAAAGGTATGGTCTTCAGCTGCGGTGCAATCTTATCTTCCAGTTCTGGGAAGGGACCAAGGGTAGTGGCAATTGCCTGTATTGTTTTGGGAGTCTCTTGAACCCTCCCGACCAAGACCTGGAACAGAGTTTTTCATGTTGGGCAGTTCAGTTGGGTTTTTGTTTGATAGTCTATGACTATCAAGGGGTCAATTACCACTGTGATATATATATATATATATATATATATTATGTATGTATATCTACATACATATATGTATGTATCTAATATGTGTGTGTGCACTTATAAAATAATGTACTTTTTCAAGCATCTCTAATATTTCCTCCTCCTCCTTCTCTCTGTCTCTCTGTCTCTCGGCCTCTCGGCCTCTCTGTCTCTCTGTCTCTGTCTCTGTCTCTGTCTCTGTCTCTGTCTCTCTCTCTTAGTATTACCATCCCCAGTTAATGTTCCTCCCCATTTCACCTTTTATGGTACCTGTATTTTATTTTACTTTTATAAATGTGCATCTGTGTACAGATATGTAAACATGAGTGCAGGTGCCTGTGGAGGCCAGAAGAGGGCGTCTGATCTCCTGGAGCTGCACTTACAGGCAGTTGTGGACCATCCGATGTGGGAGCTGGGCTCTGAACTCAGGTCCTCGGCAAGAGCAGTATTCTCTCTTCACTACAAAGCCAGCTCTTTGGTGACGTTACTCTAATGTGGGTTTTAGGTGTGGGTTCTTGTTTGTATTTATCTTGCGTGGGGCTCTCCGTCTGACATCGGATTTGAGGGATTTCTCGGTCATTTTCTGTTTTCAACATGTTGCATATTCCGTCTTGTCTTCTCCTTCTGGGATTCCCATCGCACAGATCCTCTCACAATTCTTGGATCTTCCTCTCTGCGCCTGTCAAGATTTCATTCTCCTTGCTTCTTGGTTGGAAGGTTTCTGTTACTCTGTATCCAAGTTCAGTGCTGTCCCGCACTCTGTATCCAAGCTCAGCGCTGTCCCGCCTAGTCCTCTGGTGAGAGGCATTCCTCATTCCTGTTACAGTGTTTTTACATTTAACATTTATTTTTGGTTCTTCCTAGAACTTCTACCTCATTGCTTACCTTGCTGGTCCCTTTGTACATGCCATCCGTCTGACCTGTCAGTGCCTTTAGCTTGTTAGTCATTGTTTACACTCTCTGTCTGGCCTCCCCAACACCCCTGAGGTAGCTCAGACTTGCTCAGTCTCGGCAAACTGTGCTCCTTCCTTCTAGTATGTTTTGTGGCCCTCCGCATCTCTTTTGAGATCCAGTCTGATGTAGCCGCCATCAGTTCAAGGCTAAGGATGGTCCTAGAGTCCCGATCCTCCCAGCCCTGGACTCTGTTGTCTGAGTGCTGGGACTATAGATATGCACAACATACCCAGGCTCTGTGGTGCAAGGGGTTGAACTCAGAGCTCTGTTCATGCTAAGCAAATGCTCTACCAACTGAACTACACTCCCAGCCCCACTTTGAGATTTTTTTTTTCTGGAAGGACTTTATAGTGGGAAACAAAGAACCATCAGCAGTTCTAACCCTGCTGATCCTGTGATTGGGCCAGTGCACTTCACAAAGGTGTGGTGGGAAAGAATGGCTAGAGGCAACGCCAGCTGCGCACTTCCTTTCTGTGGTGGCGTGGCCCTCACAGAACCCCAGCATCCTGGGCTCTGGTCAGTTTCCTCTGAAAGCTGTCTTGTTAGAGTAGAGTACTTGTGTACTCCAGCATGGCTTTTCCCCACCCCTTGCCAGAACTTTGGGATTTTCCACTGATGCTCCCTCCCCACAGGACTTGGTGGAGTCCTGGGAGGGAATTCACAAGTGTCTCCCCAGCACTGGGAGTTCTAGAGTTTTCTCTCCAAGGCTGTGCTTTCACCGAGGTGCTGATCACAGTCTAGCCTCCTAACTTGGCTCTGGCTTGCTGCAGTGAGTTTTACTTGGGGGAGCTGTGACTTCCTGTCTGTCTCTTCGTGACCAGGACAGCCATTTCTCTGTGACCTCATCTGTTTCTTGGTTCTAAGAAGAGCTATTGACGTTTTAGTTTGTTCAACTTTTTTCTTTGTGTTGGACTAATGTGGTAGCCTCCAAATGCCTGGCACACAGAGCAGGATGCCAGAGGGTCAAGCCACTGTTTTTTTTTCCTCTTTCATTTTGTATTTGCTGGTATAGTTCGAACTCCGCGTACCCCATTTCTTGCATGATATTTTGAGCACTTGGTCCCAGCTGGTGATGCTAATTGGTGTGTGTGTGTGTTTGTGTGTGTGTGTGTGTGTGTGTGTGTGTGTGTCTTTTTGAAGGTAAAACCTACTTAGAAGAAGTAGGCCATGAGTGGTAGGCATTTGACAGTTAGAGCGTTGCTCCTGTTTCTGGTTTCTCCTCTGCTCCGGTCCTCTGTGATCTGTGGAGTTCCCGTCTTAGTCGATTCCAGGAGCATTTACCATGCTCTTTCCTCACCCTGACAGACCTAAAATGTCCGAAACCATGAGCCAAAACAAATCTTCCCTCCCCTAGGTTGTTTCTGTCAGGAGTTTTGGTCAAAGTTGTGGAAAAATAACTAACATAAAAATCGGTCCCAGAAAGGTGGGGTTGTGGCAATGACGAAAGCTGACCCCACGTGGCTTTAGACCCTTTGAGCTGGTTTGCAGGAGTGTGTAGAGGAATTCAGAGATGTGGATTTGAGTCCCACTCTGTTACCATCCCACTCTCCCTTCCTTCTATTTGAGGTGGGATGTGTCGTATACATTCTGGAGCTCACAGATCAGCTTCTGCCCCACATCTCAAGAGATTTCAGAATTCCAACAGTATAGGAACTGTTAAGGCCATGGGGACTCATTACATAAAAAAATTTTTTTTAGCTATTGGATTTACTAAGAAAGTATCACACCATAAAAAAGTATATTGATCTATTAGCTTGATACAGAATGGTAACCCAGTCGTGTTTAAAAGCTGTGGCAAAATGCTAGTGCCAAGCACAGTACTGACAAATAGGCCAGGGACAAACTCTGAAACACC